>NW_027524106.1:0-36178 GCF_052094955.1 Ictidomys tridecemlineatus
ATCACTTTGATGGAAAGGGGTTGCCAAGCTTCCAAAAACTACGAGTTGCCTGAAATCTCAGCAAACATTTTTTCACCCAATCTTGATGATTCTTTCTGGTAATGATCAGTACACCAAAACCACTTGGCTCACCAAATTTCGTTCTTCTAGGTTAAACCGTTCGTTTGCAGTAACCGTTTTCATTTTAAGGTTTCACTCTGTTTTCTCCTATACGGATACATGTATTTGGAACTCTAAATCAAAGATGGTTTGTGCTAGCTCTTTGAAACTTGACACAATAGAGCAGTTTCAAGTTCTATCTCTATGGTTTGTTTGCTGTTGATGTAGCCCTAAGCAGAGATGGCGAAAATCACTTTGATGGAAAGGGGTTGCCAAGCTTCCAAAAACTACCAGTTGCCTGAAATCTCAGCAAATATTTTTTCACCCAATCTTGATGATTCTTTCAGGTAATGATCAGTACACCAAAACCACTTGGCTCACCAAATTTCGTTCTTCTAGGTTAAACCGTTCGTTTGCAGTAACCGTTTTCATTTTTAGGTTTCACTCTGTTTTCTCCTATACGGATACATGTATTTGGAACTCTAAATCAAAGACGGTTTGTGCTAGCTCTTTGAAACTTGACACAATAGAGCAGTTTCAAGTTCTATCTCTATGGTTTGTTTGCTGTTGATGTAGCCCTAAGCAGAGAATGGCGAAAATCACTTTGATGGAAAGGGGTTGCCAAGCTTCCAAAAACTACGAGTTGCCTGAAATCTCAGCAAACATTTTTTCACCCAATCTTGATGATTCTTTCAGGTAATGATCAGTACACCAAAAACCACTTGGCTCACCAAATTTCGTTCTTCTAGGTTAAACCGTTCGTTTGGAGTAACAGTTTTCATTTTTAGGTTTCACTCTGTTTTCTCCTATACGGATACATGTATTTGGAACTCTAAATCAAAGACGGTTTGTGCTAGCTCTTGGAAACTTGACAGAGTAGAGCAGTTTCAAGTTCTATCTCTATGGTTTGTTTGCTGTTGATGTAGCCCTAAGCAGAGACTGGCGAAAATCACTTTGATGGAAAGGGGTTGCCAAGCTTCCAAAAACTACGAGTTGCCTGAAATCTCAGCAAACATTTTTTCACCCAATCTTGATGATTCTTTCAGGTAATGATCAGTACACCAAAACCACTTGGCTCAACAAATTTCGTTCTTCTAGGTTAAACCGTTCATTTGCAGTAACCGTTTTCATTTTTAGGTTTCACTCTGTTTTCTCATATAGAGATACATGTATTTGGAACTCTAAATCAAAGACGCTTTGTGCTAGCTCTTTGAAACTTGACACAATAGAGCAGTTTCAAGTTCTATCTCTATGGTTTGTTTGCTGTTGATGTAGCCCTAAGCAGAGACTGGCGAAAATCACTTTGATGGAAAGTTGTTGCCAAGCTTCCAAAAACTACGAGTTGCCTGAAATCTCAGCAAACATTTTTTCACCCAATCTTGATCATTCTTTCAGGTAATGATCAGTACATCAAAACTACTTGGCTCACCAAATTTCGTTCTTCTAGGTTACACCGTACGTTTGCAGTAACCGTTTTCATTTTTAGGTTTCACTCTGTTTTCTCCTATAGGGATATATGTATTTGGAACTCTAAATCAAAGACGGTTTGTGCTAGCTTTTTGAAACTTGACACAATAGAGCAGTTTCAAGTTCTATCTCTATGGTTTGTTTGCTGTTGATGTAGCCCTAAGCAGAGAATGGCGAAAATCACTTTGATGGAAAGGGGTTGCCAAGCTTTGAAAAACTACGAGTTGCCTGAAATCTCAGCAAACATTTTTTCACCCAATCTTGATGATTCTTTCAGGTAATGATCAGTACACCAAAAACCACTTGGCTCACCAAATTTCGTTCTTCTAGGTTAAACCGTTCGTTTGGAGTAACAGTTTTCATTTTTAGGTTTCACTCTGTTTTCTCCTATACGGATACATGTATTTGGAACTCTAAATCAAAGACGGTTTGTGCTAGCTCTTGGAAACTTGACAGAGTAGAGCAGTTTCAAGTTCTATCTCTATGGTTTGTTTGCTGTTGATGTAGCCCTAAGCAGAGACTGGCGAAAATCACTTTGATGGAAAGGGGTTGCCAAGCTTCCAAAAACTACGAGTTGCCTGAAATCTCAGCAAACATTTTTTCACCCAATCTTGATGATTCTTTCAGGTAATGATCAGTACACCAAAACCACTTGGCTCAACAAATTTCGTTCTTCTAGGTTAAACCGTTCATTTGCAGTAACCGTTTTCATTTTTAGGTTTCACTCTGTTTTCTCATATAGAGATACATGTATTTGGAACTCTAAATCAAAGACGCTTTGTGCTAGCTCTTTGAAACTTGACACAATAGAGCAGTTTCAAGTTCTATCTCTATGGTTTGTTTGCTGTTGATGTAGCCCTAAGCAGAGACTGGCGAAAATCACTTTGATGGAAAGTTGTTGCCAAGCTTCCAAAAACTACGAGTTGCCTGAAGTCTCAGCAAACATTTTTTCACCCAATCTTGATCATTCTTTCAGGTAATGATCAGTACATCAAAACTACTTGGCTCACCAAATTTCGTTCTTCTAGGTTAAACCGTTCGTTTGCAGTAACCGTTTTCATTTTTAGGTTTCACTCTGTTTTCTCCTATACGGATACATGTATTTGGAACTCTAAATCAAAGATGGTTTATGCTAGCTCTTTGAAACTTGACACAATAGAGCAGTTTCAAGTTCTATCTCTATGGTTTATTTGCTGTTGATGTACCCCTAAGCAGAGACTGGCGAAAATTACTTTGATGGAAAGGGGTTGCCAAGCTTCCAAAAACTACGAGTTGCCTGAAATCTCAGCAAACATTTTTTCACCCAATCTTGATGATTCTTTCAGGTAATGATCAGTACACCAAAACCACTTGGCTCACCAAATTTCGTTCTTCTAGGTTACACCGTACGTTTGCAGTAACCGTTTTCATTTTTAGGTTTCACTCTGTTTTCTCCTATAGGGATACATGTATTTGGAAATCTAAATCAAAGACGGTTTGTGCTAGCTTTTTGAAACTTGACACAATAGAGCAGTTTCAAGTTCTATCTCTATGGTTTGTTTGCTGTTGATGTAGCCTTAAGCAGAGACTGGTGAAAATCACTTTGATGGAAAGTTGTTGCCAAGCTTCCAAAAACTACGAGTTGCCTTAAATCTCAGCAAACATTTTTTCACCCAATCTTGATCATTCTTTCAGGTAATGATCAGTACACCAAAAACCACTTGGCTCACCAAATTTCGTTCTTCTAGGTTAAACCGTTCGTTTGGAGTAACAGTTTTCATTTTTAGGTTTCACTCTGTTTTCTCCTATACGGATACATGTATTTGGAACTCTAAATCAAAGACGGTTTGTGCTAGCTCTTGGAAACTTGACACAATAGAGCAGTTTCAAGTTCTATCTCTATGGTTTGTTTGCTGTTGATGTAGCCCTAAGCAGAGACTGGCAAAAATCACTTTGATGGAAAGGGGTTGCCAAGCTTCCAAAAACTACGAGTTGCCTGAAATCTCAGCAAACATTTTTTCACCCAATCTTGATGATTCTTTCAGGTAATGATCAGTACACCAAAACCACTTGGCTCACCAAATTTCGTTCTTCTAGGTTACACCGTACGTTTGCAGTAACCGTTTTCATTTTTAGGTTTCACTCTGTTTTCTCCTATAGGGATACATGTATTTGGAACTCTAAATCAAAGACGGTTTGTGCTAGCTTTTTGAAACTTGACACAATAGAGCAGTTTCAAGTTCTATCTCTATGGTTTGTTCGCTGTTGATGTAGCCCTAAGCAGAGAATGGCGAAAATCACTTTGATGGAAAGGGATTGCCAAGCTTCCAAAAACTACGAGTTGCCTGAAATCTCAGCAAACATTTTTTCACCCAATCTTGATGATTCTTTCAGGTAATGATCAGTACACCAAAAACCACTTGGCTCACCAAATTTCGTTCTTCTAGGTTAAACCGTTCGTTTGGAGTAACAGTTTTCATTTTTAGGTTTCACTCTTTTTTCTCCTATAGGGATACATGTATTTGGAACTCTAAATCAAAGACGGTTTGTGCTAGCTCTTTGAAACTTGACACAATTGAGCAGTTTCAAGTTCTATCTCTATGGTTTGTTTGCTGTTGATGTAGCCCTAAGCAGAGACGGGCGAAAATCACTTTGATGGAAAGGGGTTGCCAAGCTTCCAAAAACTACGAGTTGCCTGAAATCTCAGCAAACATTTTTTCACCCAATCTTGATGATTCTTTCAGGTAATGATCAGTACACCAAAACCACTTGGCTCAACAAATTTCGTTCTTCTAGGTTAAACCGTTCATTTGCAGTAACCGTTTTCATTTTTAGGTTTCACTCTGTTTTCTCATATAGAGATACATGTATTTGGAACTCTAAATCAAAGACGCTTTGTGCTAGCTCTTTGAAACTTGACACAATAGAGCAGTTTCAAGTTCTATCTCTATGGTTTGTTTGCTGTTGATGTAGCCCTAAGCAGAGACTGGCGAAAATCACTTTGATGGAAAGTTGTTGCCAAGCTTCCAAAAACTACGAGTTGCCTGAAGTCTCAGCAAACATTTTTTCACCCAATCTTGATCATTCTTTCAGGTAATGATCAGTACATCAAAACTACTTGGCTCACCAAATTTCGTTCTTCTAGGTTAAACCGTTCGTTTGCAGTAACCGTTTTCATTTTTAGGTTTCACTCTGTTTTCTCCTATACGGATACATGTATTTGGAACTCTAAATCAAAGATGGTTTATGCTAGCTCTTTGAAACTTGACACAATAGAGCAGTTTCAAGTTCTATCTCTATGGTTTATTTGCTGTTGATGTACCCCTAAGCAGAGACTGGCGAAAATTACTTTGATGGAAAGGGGTTGCCAAGCTTCCAAAAACTACGAGTTGCCTGAAATCTCAGCAAACATTTTTTCACCCAATCTTGATGATTCTTTCAGGTAATGATCAGTACACCAAAACCACTTGGCTCACCAAATTTCGTTCTTCTAGGTTACACCGTACGTTTGCAGTAACCGTTTTCATTTTTAGGTTTCACTCTGTTTTCTCCTATAGGGATACATGTATTTGGAAATCTAAATCAAAGACGGTTTGTGCTAGCTTTTTGAAACTTGACACAATAGAGCAGTTTCAAGTTCTATCTCTATGGTTTGTTTGCTGTTGATGTAGCCTTAAGCAGAGACTGGTGAAAATCACTTTGATGGAAAGTTGTTGCCAAGCTTCCAAAAACTACGAGTTGCCTTAAATCTCAGCAAACATTTTTTCACCCAATCTTGATCATTCTTTCAGGTAATGATCAGTACACCAAAAACCACTTGGCTCACCAAATTTCGTTCTTCTAGGTTAAACCGTTCGTTTGGAGTAACAGTTTTCATTTTTAGGTTTCACTCTGTTTTCTCCTATACGGATACATGTATTTGGAACTCTAAATCAAAGACGGTTTGTGCTAGCTCTTGGAAACTTGACACAATAGAGCAGTTTCAAGTTCTATCTCTATGGTTTGTTTGCTGTTGATGTAGCCCTAAGCAGAGACTGGCAAAAATCACTTTGATGGAAAGGGGTTGCCAAGCTTCCAAAAACTACGAGTTGCCTGAAATCTCAGCAAACATTTTTTCACCCAATCTTGATGATTCTTTCAGGTAATGATCAGTACACCAAAACCACTTGGCTCACCAAATTTCGTTCTTCTAGGTTACACCGTACGTTTGCAGTAACCGTTTTCATTTTTAGGTTTCACTCTGTTTTCTCCTATAGGGATACATGTATTTGGAACTCTAAATCAAAGACGGTTTGTGCTAGCTTTTTGAAACTTGACACAATAGAGCAGTTTCAAGTTCTATCTCTATGGTTTGTTCGCTGTTGATGTAGCCCTAAGCAGAGAATGGCGAAAATCACTTTGATGGAAAGGGATTGCCAAGCTTCCAAAAACTACGAGTTGCCTGAAATCTCAGCAAACATTTTTTCACCCAATCTTGATGATTCTTTCAGGTAATGATCAGTACACCAAAAACCACTTGGCTCACCAAATTTCGTTCTTCTAGGTTAAACCGTTCGTTTGGAGTAACAGTTTTCATTTTTAGGTTTCACTCTTTTTTCTCCTATAGGGATACATGTATTTGGAACTCTAAATCAAAGACGGTTTGTGCTAGCTCTTTGAAACTTGACACAATTGAGCAGTTTCAAGTTCTATCTCTATGGTTTGTTTGCTGTTGATGTAGCCCTAAGCAGAGACGGGCGAAAATCACTTTGATGGAAAGGGGTTGCCAAGCTTCCAAAAACTACGAGTTGCCTGAAATCTCAGCAAACATTTTTTCACCCAATCTTGATGATTCTTTCAGGTAATGATCAGTACACCAAAACCACTTGGCTCACCAAATTTCGTTCTTTTAGGTTAAACCGTTCGTTTGCAGTAACAGTTTTCATTTTTAGGTTTAACTGTGTTTTATCCTATACGGATACATGTATTTGAAACTCTAAATCAAAGACGGTTTGTGCTAGCTCTTTGAAACGTGACACAATAGAGCAGTTTCAAGTTGTATCTCTATGGTTTGTTTGCCTTTGATGTAGCCCTAAGCAGAGACTGGCGAAAATCACTTTGATTGATAGGGGTTGCAAGGTTCCAAAAACTACGAGTTGCCTGAAATCTCAGCAAACATTTTTTCACCCAATCTTGATGATTCTTTCAGGTAATGATCAGTACACCAAAACCACTTGACTCAACAAATTTCGTTCTTCTAGGTTAAACCGTATGTTTGCAGTAACCATTTTCATTTTTAGGTTTCACTCTGTTTTCTCCTATAGGGATACATGTATTTGGTACTCTAAATCAAAGACGGTTTGTGCTAGCTCTTTGAAACTTGACACAATAGAGCAGTTTCAAGTTCTATCTCTATGGTTTGTTTGCTGTTGATGTAGCGCTAAGCAGAGACTGGCGAAAATCACTTTGATGGAAAGGGGTTGCCAAGCTTCCAAAAACTACGAGTTGCCTGAAATCTCAGCAAACATTTTTTCACCCAATCTTGATGATTCTTTGAGGTAATGATCAGTACACCAAAAACCACTTGGCTCACCAAATTTCGTTCTTCTAGGTTAAACCGTTCGTTTGCAGTAACCGTTTTCATTTTTAGGTTTCACTCTGTTTTCTCCTATAGGGATACATGTATTTGGAACTCTAAATCAAAGACGGTTTGTGCTAGCTCTTTGAAACTTGACACAAAAGAGCAGTTTCAAGTTCTATCTCTATGGTTTGTTTGCTGTTGATGTAGCCCTAAGCAGAAACTGGCAAAAATCACTTTGATGGAAAGGGGTTGCCAAGCTTTGAAAAACTACGAGTTGCCTGAAATCACAGCAAACATTTTTTCACCCAATCTTGATGATTCTTTCAGGTAATGATCAGTACACCAAAACCACTTGGCTCACCAAATTTCGTTCTTCTGGGTTAAACCGTTCGTTTGCAGTAACAGTTTTCATTTTTAGGTTTCACTCTGTTTTCTCCAATATGGATACATGTATTTGGAACTCTAAATCAAAGACGGTTTGTGCTAGCTCTTTGAAACGTGACACAATAGAGCAGTTTCAAGTTCTATCTCTATGGTTTGTTTGCTGTTGATGTAGCCGTAAGCAGAGACTGGCGAAAATCACTTTGATGGAAAGGGGTTGCCAAGCTTCGAAAAACTACGAGTTGCCTGAAATCTCAGCAAACATTTTTTCACCCAATCTTGATGATTCTTTCAGATAATGATCAGTACACCAAAACCACTTGGCTCACCAAATTTCGTTCTTCTAGGTTACACCGTACGTTTGTAGTAACCGTTTTCATTTTTATGTTTCACTCTGTTTTCTCATATAGAGTTACATGTATTTGGAACTCTAAATCAAAGACGGTTTGTGCTAGCTCTTTGAAACTTGACACAATAGAGCAGTTTCAAGTTCTATCTCTATGGTTTGTTTGCTGTTGATGTAGCCCTAAGCAGAGACTGGCGAAAATCACTTTGATGGAAAGGGGTTGCCAAGCTTCGAAAAACTACGAGTTGCCTGAAATCTCAGCAAACATTTTTTCACCCAATCTTGATGATTCTTTCAGATAATGATCAGTACACCAAAACCACTTGGCTCACCAAATTTCGTTCTTCTAGGTTACACCGTACGTTTGTAGTAACCGTTTTCATTTTTAGGTTTCACTCTGTTTTCTCATATAGAGTTACATGTATTTGGAACTCTAAATCAAAGACGGTTTGTGCTAGCTCTTTGAAACTTGACACAATAGAGCAGTTTCAAGTTCTATCTCTATGGTTTGTTTGCTGTTGATGTAGCCCTAAGCAGAGACTGGCGAAAATCACTTTGATGGAAAGTTGTTGCCAAGCTTCCAAAAACTACGAGTTGTCTTAAATCTCACCAAACATTTTTTCACCCAATCTTGATCATTCTTTCAGGTAATGATCAGTACATCAAAACTACTTGGCTCACCAAATTTCGTTCTTCTAGGTTAAACCGTTCGTTTGCAGTAACCGTTTTCATTTTTAGGTTTCACTCTGTTTTCTCCTATACGGATACATGTATTTGGAACTCTAAATCAAAGATGGTTTATGCTAGCTCTTTGAAACTTGACACAATAGAGCAGTTTCAAGTTCTATCTCTATGGTTTATTTGCTGTTGATGTAGCCCTAAGCAGAGACTGGCGAAAATCACTTTGATGGAAAGGGGTTGCCAAGCTTCCAAAAACTACGAGTTGCCTGAAATCTCAGCAAACATTTTTTCACCCAATCTTGATGATTCTTTCAGGTAATGATCAGTACACCAAAACCACTTGGCTCACCAAATTTCGTTCTTCTAGGTTGCACCGTACGTTTGCAGTAACCGTTTTCAATTTTAGGTTTCACTCTGTTTTCTCCTATAGGGATACATGTATTTGGAACTCTAAATCAAAGACGGTTTGTGCTAGCATTTTGAAACTTGACACAATAGAGCAGTTTCAAGTTCTATCTCTATGGTTTGTTTGCTGTTGATGTAGCCCTAAGCAGAGAATGGCGAAAATCACTTTGATGGAAAGGGGTTGCCAAGCTTCCAAAAACTACGAGTTTCCTGAAATCTCAGCAAACATTTTTTCACCCAATCTTGATGATTCTTTCAGGTAATGATCAGTACACCAAAAACCACTTGGCTCACAAAATTTCGTTCTTCTAGGTTAAACCGTTCGTTTGGAGTAACAGTTTTCATTTTTAGGTATCACTCTGTTTTCTCCTATAGGGATACATGTATTTGGAACTCTAAATCAAAGACGGTTTGTGCTAACTCTTTGAAACTTGACACAATAGAGCAGTTTCAAGTTCTATCTCTATGGTTTGTTTGCTGTGGATGTAGCCCTAAGCAGAGACTGGCAAAAATCACTTTGATGGAAAGGGGTTGCCAAGCTTTGAAAAACTACGAGTTGCCTGAAATCACAGCAAACATTTTTTCAC
The DNA here is from genome assembly GCF_052094955.1 of Ictidomys tridecemlineatus. Classification (NCBI taxonomy): domain Eukaryota; kingdom Metazoa; phylum Chordata; class Mammalia; order Rodentia; family Sciuridae; genus Ictidomys; species Ictidomys tridecemlineatus. Next base: position 9,506 of record NW_027524106.1, read on the forward strand.
CCAATCTTGATGATTCTTTCAGGTAATGATCAGTACACCAAAACCACTTGGCTCACCAAATTTCGTTCTTCTAGGTTAAACCGTTCGTTTGCAGTAACAGTTTTCATTTTTAGGTTTCACTCTGTTTTCTCCTATACGGATACATGTATTTGGAACTCTAAATCAAAGACGGTTTGTGCTAGCTCTTTGAAACGTGACACAATAGAGCAGTTTCAAGTTCTATCTCTATGGTTTGTTTGCTGTTGATGTAGCCGTAAGCAGAGACTGGCGAAAATCACTTTGATGGAACGGGGTTGCCAAGCTTCCAAAAACTACGAGTTGCGTTAAATCTCAGCAAACATTTTTTCACCCAATCTTGATCATTCTTTCAGGTAATGATCAGTACATCAAAACCACTTGGCTCACCAAATTTCATTCTTCTAGGTTAAACCGTTCGTTTGCAGTAACCGTTTTCATTTTTAGGTTTCACTCTGTTTTCTCCTATACGGATACATGTATTTGGAACTCTAAATCAAAGATGGTTTGTGCTAGCTCTTTGAATCTTGACACAATAGAGCAGTTTCAAGTTCTATCTCTATGGTTTGTTTGCTGTTGATGTAGCCCTAAGCAGAGACTGGCGAAAATCACTTTGATGGAAAGGGGTTGCCAAGCTTCGAAAAACTACGAGTTGCCTGAAATCTCAGCAAACATTTTTTCACCCAATCTTGATGATTCTTTCAGGTAATGATCAGTACACCAAAACCACTTGGCTCACCAAATTTCGTTCTTCTAGGTTACACCGTACGTTTGCAGTAACCGTTTTCATTTTTAGGTTTCACTCTGTTTTCTCATATAGAGATACATGTATTTGGAACTCTAAATCAAAGACGGTTTGTGCTAGCTCTTTGAAACTTGACACAATAGAGCAGTTTCAAGTTCTATCTCTATGGTTTGTTTGCTGTTGATGTAGCCCTAAGCAGAGACTGGCGAAAATCACTTTGATGGAAAGTGTTGCCAAGCTTCCAAAAACTACGAGTTGCCTTAAATCTCAGCAAACATTTTTTCACCCAATCTTGATCATTCTTTCAGGTAATGATCAGTACACCAAAACCACTTGGCTCACCAATTTTCGTTCTTCTAGGTTAAACCGTTCATTTGCAGTAACAGTTTTCATTTTTAGGTTTCACTCTGTTTTCTCCTATACGGATACATGTATTTGGAACTCTAAATCAAAGACGGTTTGTGCTAGCTCTTTGAAACTTGACACAATAGAGCAGTTTCAAGTTCTATCTCTATGGTTTGTTTGCTGTTGATGTAGCCCTAAGGAGAGACTGGCGAAAATCACTTTGATGGAAAGGGGTTGCCAAGCTTCCGAAAACTACGAGTTGCCTGAAATCTCAGCAAACATGTGTTCACCCAATCTTGATGATTCTTTCAGGTAATGATCAGTACACCAAAACCGCTTTGCTCACCAAATTTCGTTCTTCTAGGTTAAACCATTCGTTTGCAGTAACCGTTTTCATTTTTAGGTTTCACTCTGTTTTCTCCAAAAGGGATACATGTAGTTGGAACTCTAAATCAAAGACGGTTTGTGCTAGCTGTTTAAAACTTGACACAATAGAGCAGTTTCAAGTTCTATCTATGGTTTGTTTGCTGTTGATGTAGCCCTAAGCAGAGACTGGCGAAAATCACTTTGATGGAAAGGGGTTGCCAAGCTTCCAAAAACTACGAGTTGCCTGAAATCTCAGCAAACATTTTTCACCCAATCTTGATGATTCTTTCAGGTAATGATCAGTACACCAAAACCACTTGGCTCACCAAATTTCGTTCTTCTAGGTTAAACCATTCATTTGCAGTAACAGTTTTCATTTTTAGGTTTCACTCTGTTTTCTTCTATACGGATACATGTATTTGGAACTCTAAATCAAAGATGGTTTGTGCTAGCTCTTTGCAACTTGACACAATAGAGCAGTTTCAAGTTCTATCTCTATGGTTTGTTTGCTGTTGATGTAGCCCTAAGCAGAGACTGGCGAAAATCACTTTGATGGAAAGGGGTTGCCAAGCTTCCAAAAAGTACGAGTTGCCTGAAATCTCAGCAAACATTTTTTCACCCCATCTAGATGATTCTTTGAGGTAATGATCAGTACACCAAAACCACTTGGCTCACCAAATTTCGTTCTTCTATGTCAAACCGTTCGTTTGCAGTAACCGTTTTCATTTTTAGGTTTCACTCTGTTTTCTCCTATAGGGATACATGTATTTGGAACTCTAAATCAAAGACGGTTTGTTCTAGCTCTTTGAAACTTGACACAATAGAGCAGTTTCAAGTTCTATCTCTATGGTTTGTTTGCTGTTGATGTAGCCCTAAGCAGAGACTGGCAAAAATCACTTTGATGGAAAGGGGTTGCCAAGCTTCCAAAAACTACGAGTTGCCTGAAATCACAGCAAACATTTTTTCACCCAATCTTGATGATTCTTTCAGGTAATGATCAGTACACCAAAACCACTTGACTCACCAAATTTCGTTCTTCTAGGTTAAACCGTTCGTTTGCAGTAACAGTTTTCATTTTTAGGTTTCACTCTGTTTTCTCCTATACGGATACATGTATTTGGAACTCTAAATCAAAGACGGTTTGTGCTAGCTCTTTGAAACGTGACACAATAGAGCAGTTTCAAGTTCTATCTCTATGGTTTGTTTGCTGTTGATGTAGCCATAAGCAGAGACTGGCGAAAATCACTTTGATGGAAAGGGGTTGCCAAGCTTCCAAAAACTATGAGTTGCCTGAAATCTCAGCAAACATTTTTTCACTCAATCTTGATGATTCTTTCAGGTAATGATCAGTACACCAAAACCACTTGGCTCACCAAATTTCGTTCTTCTAGGTTAAACCGTTCATTTGCAGTAACCGTTTTCATTTTTAGGTTTCACTCTGTTTTCTCCAATAGGGATACATGTATTTGGAACTCTAAATCAAAGACGGTTTGTGCTAGCTCTTTGAAACTTGACACAATAGAGCAGTTTCAAGTTCTATCTCTATGGTTTATTTGCTGTTGATGAAGCCCTAAGCAGAGACTGGCGAAAATCACTTTGATGGAAAGGGGTTGCCAAGCTTCCAAAAACTACGAGTTGCCTGAAATCTCAGCAAACATTTTTTCACCCAATCTTGATGATTCTTTCAGGTAATGATCAGTACACCAACACCACTTGGCTCACCAAATTTCGTTCTTCTAGGTTGCACCGTACGTTTGCAGTAACCGTTTTCAATTTTAGGTTTCACTCTGTTTTCTCCTATAGGGATACATGTATTTGGAACTGTGCTAGCTTTTTGAAACTTGACACAATAGAGCAGTTTCAAGTTCTATCTCTATGGTTTGTTTGCTGTTGATGTAGCCCTAAGCAGAGACTGGCGAAAATCACTTTGATGGAAAGGGGTTGCCAAGCTTCCAAAAACTACGAGTTGCCTTAAATCTCAGCAAACATTTTTTCACCCAATCTTGATCATTCTTTCAGGTAATGATCAGTACATCAAAACCACTTGGCTCACCAAATTTCGTTCTTCTAGGTTAAACCGTTCGTTTGCAGTAACCGTTTTCATTTTTAGGTTTCACTCTGTTTTCTCCTATACGGATACATGTATTTGGAACTCTAAATCAAAGATGGTTTGTGCTAGCTCTTTGAATCTTGACACAATAGAGCAGTTTCAAGTTCTATCTCTATGGTTTGTTTGCTGTTGATGTAGCCCTAAGCAGAGACTGGCGAAAATCACTTTGATGGAAAGGGGTTGCCAAGCTTCAAAAAACTACGAGTTGCCTGAAATCTCAGCAAACATTTTTTCACCCAATCTTGATGATTCTTTCAGGTAATGATCAGTACACCAAAACCACTTGGCTCACCAAATTTCGTTCTTCTAGGTTACACCGTACGTTTGCAGTAACCGTTTTCATTTTTAGGTTTCACTCTGTTTTCTCATATAGAGATACATGTATTTGGAACTCTAAATCAAAGACGGTTTGTGCTAGCTCTTTGAAACTTGACACAATAGAGCAGTTTCAAGTTCTATCTCTATGGTTTGTTTGCTGTTGATGTAGCCCTAAGCAGAGACTGGCGAAAATCACTTTGATGGAAAGTGTTGCCAAGCTTCCAAAAACTACGAGTTGCCTTAAATCTCAGCAAACATTTTTTCACCCAATCTTGATCATTCTTTCAGGTAATGATCAGTACACCAAAACCACTTGGCTCACCAAATTTCGTTCTTCTAGGTTAAACCGTTCATTTGCAGTAACAGTTTTCATTTTTAGGTTTCACTCTGTTTTCTCCTATACGGATAAATGTATTTGGAACTCTAAATCAAAGACGGTTTGTGCTAGCTCTTTGAAACTTGAAACAATAGAGCAGTTTCAAGTTCTATCTCTATGGTTTGTTTGCTGTTGATGTAGCCCTAAGCAGAGACTGGCGAAAATCACTTTGATGCAAAGGGGTTGCCAATCTTCCAAAAACTAGGAGTTGCCTGAAATCTCAGCAAACATTTTTTCACCCAATCTTGATGATTCTTTTAGGTAATGATCAGTACACCAAAACCACTTGGCTCACCAAATTTCATTTTCTAGGTTAAACCGTTCATTTGCAGTAACCGTTTTCATTTTTAGGTTTCACTCTGTTTTCTCCTATAGGGATACATGTATTTGGAACTCTAAATCAAAGACGGTTTGTGCTAGCTCTTTGAAACTTGACACAATAGAGCAGTTTCAAGTTCTATCTCTATGGTTTGTTTGCTGTTGATGTAGCCCTAAGGAGAGACTGGCGAAAATCACTTTGATGGAAAGGGGTTGCCAAGCTTCCGAAAACTACGAGTTGCCTGAAATCTCAGCAAACATGTTTTCACCCAATCTTGATGATTCTTTCAGGTAATGATCAGTACACCAAAACCGCTTTGCTCACCAAATTTCGTTCTTCTAGGTTAAACCATTCGTTTGCATTAACCGTTTTCATTTTTAGGTTTCACTCTGTTTTCTCCAATAGGGATACATGTATTTGGAACTCTAAATCAAAGACGGTTTGTGCTAGCTCTTTGAAACTTGACACAATAGAGCAGTTTCAAGTTCTATCTCTATGGTTTGTTTGCTGTTGATGTAGCCCTAAGGAGAGACTGGCGAAAATCAATTTGATGGAAAGGGGTTGCCAAGCTTCCGAAAACTACGAGTTGCCTGAAATCTCAGCAAACATGTTTTCACCCAATCTTGATGATTCTTTCAGGTAATGATCAGTACACCAAAACCGCTTTGCTCACCAAATTTCGTTCTTCTATGTTAAACCATTCGTTTGCAGTAACCGTTTTCATTTTTAGGTTTCACTCTGTTTTCTCCAAAAGGGATACATGTAGTTGGAACTCTAAATCAAAGACGGTTTGTGCTAGCTGTTTAAAACTTGACACAATAGAGCAGTTTCAAGTTCTATCTATGGTTTGTTTGCTGTTGATGTAGCCCTAAGCAGAGACTGGCGAAAATCACTTTGATGGAAAGGGGTTGCCAAGCTTCCAAAAACTACGAGTTGCCTGAAATCTCAGCAAACATTTTTTCACCCAATCTTGATGATTCTTTCAGGTAATGATCAGTACACCAAAACCACTTGGCTCACCAAATTTCGTTCTTCTAGGTTAAACCATTCATTTGCAGTAACAGTTTTCATTTTTAGGTTTCACTCTGTTTTCTTCTATACGGATACATGTATTTGGAACTCTAAATCAAAGATGGTTTGTGCTAGCTCTTTGCAACTTGACACAATAGAGCAGTTTCAAGTTCTATCTCTATGGTTTGTTTGCTGTTGATGTAGCCCTAAGCAGAGACTGGCGAAAATCACTTTGATGGAAAGGGGTTGCCAAGCTTCCAAAAAGTACGAGTTGCCTGAAATCTCAGCAAACATTTTTTCACCCCATCTAGATGATTCTTTGAGGTAATGATCAGTACACCAAAACCACTTGGCTCACCAAATTTCGTTCTTCTATGTCAAACCGTTCGTTTGCAGTAACCGTTTTCATTTTTAGGTTTCACTCTGTTTTCTCCTATAGGGATACATGTATTTGGAACTCTAAATCAAAGACGGTTTGTTCTAGCTCTTTGAAACTTGACACAATAGAGCAGTTTCAAGTTCTATCTCTATGGTTTGTTTGCTGTTGATGTAGCCCTAAGCAGAAACTGGCAAAAATCACTTTGATGGAAAGGGGTTGCCAAGCTTTGAAAAACTACGAGTTGCCTGAAATCACGGCAAACATTTTTTCACCCAATCTTGATGATTCTTTCAGGTAATGATCAGTACACCAAAACCACTTGGCTCACCAAATTTCGTTCTTCTAGGTTAAACCGTTCGTTTGCAGTAACAGTTTTCATTTTTAGGTTTCACTCTGTTTTCTCCTATACGGATACATGTATTTGGAACTCTAAATCAAAGACGGTTTGTGCTAGCTCTTTGAAACGTGACACAATAGAGCAGTTTCAAGTTCTATCTCTATGGTTTGTTTGCTGTTGATGTAGCCATAAGCAGAGACTGGCGAAAATCACTTTGATGGAAAGGGGTTGCCAAGCTTCCAAAAACTATGAGTTGCCTGAAATCTCAGCAAACATTTTTTCACTCAATCTTGATGATTCTTTCAGGTAATGATCAGTACACCAAAACCACTTGGCTCACCAAATTTCGTTCTTCTAGGTTAAACCGTTCATTTGCAGTAACCGTTTTCATTTTTAGGTTTCACTCTGTTTTCTCCAATAGGGATACATGTATTTGGAACTCTAAATCAAAGACGGTTTGTGCTAGCTCTTTGAAACTTGACACAATAGAGCAGTTTCAAGTTCTATCTCTACGGTTTGTTTGCTGTTGATGTAGCCCTAAGCAGAGACTGGCGAAAATCACTTTGATGTAAAGGGGTTGCCAAGCTTCCAAAAACTCCTAGTTGCCTGAAATCTCAGCAAACATTTTTTCACCCAATCTTGATGATTCTTTCAGGTAATGATCCGTACACCAAAACCGCTTAGCTCACCAAATTTCGTTCTTCTAGGTTAAACCGTTCCTTTGAGGTAACCGTTTTCATTTTTAGGTTTCACTCTGTTTTCTCCAATAGGGATACATGTAGTTGGAACTCTAAATCAAAGACGGTTTGTGCTAGCTCTTTAAAACTTAACACAATAGAGCAGTTTCAAGTTCTATCTCTATGGTTTGTTTGCTGTTGATGTAGCCCTAAGCAGAGACTGGCGAAAATCACTTTGATGGAAAGGGGTTGCCAAGCTTCCAAAAACTACGAGTTGCCTGAAATCTCAGCAAACATTTTTTCACCCAATCTTGATGATTCTTTCAGGTAATGATCAGTACACCAAAACCACTTGGCTCACCAAATTTCGTTCTTCTAGGTTAAACCGTTCATTTGCAGTAACCGTTTTCATTTTTAGGTTTCACTCTGTTTTCTCCTATACGGATACATGTATTTGGAACTCTAAATCAAAGACGGTTTGTGCTAGCTCTTTGAAACTTGACACAATAGAGCAGTTTCAAGTTCTATCTCTATGGTTTGTTTGCTGTTGATGTAGCCCTAAGCAGAGACTGGCGAAAATCACTTTGATGGAAAGTGTTGCCAAGCTTCCAAAAACTACGAGTTGCCTTAAATCTCAGCAAACATTTTTTCACCCAATCTTGATCATTCTTTCAGGTAATGATCAGTACACCAAAACCACTTGGCTCACCAAATTTCGTTCTTCTAGGTTAAACCGTTCATTTGCAGTAACAGTTTTCATTTTTAGGTTTCACTCTGTTTTCTCCTATACGGATACATGTATTTGGAACTCTAAATCAAAGACGGTTTGTGCTAGCTCTTTGAAACTTGAAACAATAGAGCAGTTTCAAGTTCTATCTCTATGGTTTGTTTGCTGTTGATGTAGCCCTAAGCAGAGACTGGCGAAAATCACTTTGATGCAAAGGGGTTGCCAATCTTCCAAAAACTAGGAGTTGCCTGAAATCTCAGCAAACATTTTTTCACCCAATCTTGATGATTCTTTTAGGTAATGATCAGTACACCAAAACCACTTGGCTCACCAAATTTCATTTTCTAGGTTAAACCGTTCATTTGCAATAACCGTTTTCATTTTTAGGTTTCACTCTGTTTTCTCCTATAGGGATACATGTATTTGGAACTCTAAATCAAAGACGGTTTGTGCTAGCTCTTTGAAACTTGACACAATAGAGCAGTTTCAAGTTCTATCTCTATGGTTTGTTTGCTGTTGATGTAGCCCTAAGGAGAGACTGGCGAAAATCACTTTGATGGAAAGGGGTTGCCAAGCTTCCGAAAACTACGAGTTGCCTGAAATCTCAGCAAACATGTTTTCACCCAATCTTGATGATTCTTTCAGGTAATGATCAGTACACCAAAACCGCTTTGCTCACCAAATTTCGTTCTTCTAGGTTAAACCATTCGTTTGCATTAACCGTTTTCATTTTTAGGTTTCACTCTGTTTTCTCCAATAGGGATACATGTATTTGGAACTCTAAATCAAAGACGGTTTGTGCTAGCTCTTTGAAACTTGACACAATAGAGCAGTTTCAAGTTCTATCTCTATGGTTTGTTTGCTGTTGATGTAGCCCTAAGGAGAGACTGGCGAAAATCAATTTGATGGAAAGGGGTTGCCAAGCTTCCGAAAACTACGAGTTGCCTGAAATCTCAGCAAACATGTTTTCACCCAATCTTGATGATTCTTTCAGGTAATGATCAGTACACCAAAACCGCTTTGCTCACCAAATTTCGTTCTTCTATGTTAAACCATTCGTTTGCAGTAACCGTTTTCATTTTTAGGTTTCACTCTGTTTTCTCCAAAAGGGATACATGTATTTGGAACTCTAAATCAAAGACGGTTTGTGCTAGCTGTTTAAAACTTGACACAATAGAGCAGTTTCAAGTTCTATCTATGGTTTGTTTGCTGTTGATGTAGCCCTAAGCAGAGACTTTCGAAAATCACTTTGATGGAAAGTTGTTGCCAAGATTCCAAAAACTACGAGTTGCCTTAAATCTCAGCAAACATTTTTTCACCCAATCTTGATCATTCTTACAGGTAATGATCAGTACATCAAAACCACTTGGCTCACCAAATTTCGTTCTTCTAGGTTAAACCGTTCGTTTGCAGTAACCGTTTTCATTTTTAGGTTTCACTCTGTTTTCTCCTATACGGATACATGCATTTGGAACTCTAAATCAAAGATGGTTTGTGCTAGCTCTTTGAAACTTGACACAATAGAGCAGTTTCAAGTTCTATCTCTATGGTTTGTTTGCTGTTGATGTAGCCCTAAGCAGAGACTGGCGAAAATCACTTTGATGGAAAGGGGTTGCCAAGCTTCGAAAAACTACGAGTTGCCTGAAATCTCAGCAAACATTTTTTCACCCAATCTTGATGATTCTTTCAGGTAATGATCAGTACACCAAAACCACTTGGCTCACCAAATTTCGTTCTTCTAGGTTACACCGTACGTTTGCAGTAACCGTTTTCATTTTTAGGTTTCACTCTGTTTTCTCATATAGAGATACATGTATTTGGAACTCTAAATCAAAGACGGTTTGTGCTAGCTCTTTGAAACTTGACACAATAGAGCAGTTTCAAGTTCTATCTCTATGGTTTGTTTGCTGTTGATGTAGCCCTAAGCAGAGACTGGCGAAAATCACTTTGATGGAAAGTGTTGCCAAGCTTCCAAAAACTACGAGTTGCCTTAAATCTCAGCAAACATTTTTTCACCCAATGTTGATCATTCTTTCAGGTAATGATCAGTACATCAAAACTACTTGGCTCACCAAATTTCGTTCTTCTAGGTTAAACCGTTCGTTTGCAGTAACCGTTTTCATTTTTAGGTTTCACTCTGTTTTCTCCTATACGGATACATGTATTTGGAACTCTAAATCAAAGATGGTTAATGCTAGCTCTTTGAAACTTGACACAATAGAGCAGTTTCAAGTTCTATCTCTATGGTTTATTTGCTGTTGATGTAGCCATAAGCAGAGACTGGCGAAAATCACTTTGATGGAAAGGGGTTGCCAAGCTTCCAAAAACTACGAGTTGCCTGAAATCTCAGCAAACATTTTTTCACTCAATCTTGATGATTCTTTCAGGTAATGATCAGTACACCAAAACCACTTGGCTCACCAAATTTCGTTCTTCTAGGTTAAACCGTTCATTTGCAGTAACCGTTTTCATTTTTAGGTTTCACTCTGTTTTCTCCAATAGGGATACATGTATTTGGAACTCTAAATCAAAGACGGTTTGTGCTAGCTCTTTGAAACTTGACACAATAGAGCAGTTTCAAGTTCTATCTCTACGGTTTGTTTGCTGTTGATGTAGCCCTAAGTAGAGACTGGCGAAAATCACTTTGATGTAAAGGGGTTGCCAAGCTTCCAAAAACTACTAGTTGCCTGAAATCTCAGCAAACATTTTTTCACCCAATCTTGATGATTCTTTCAGGTAATGATCAGTACACCAAAACCGCTTAGCTCACCAAATTTCGTTCTTCTAGGTTAAACCGTTCCTTTGAGGTAACCGTTTTCATTTTTAGGTTTCACTCTGTTTTCTCCAATAGGGATACATGTAGTTGGAACTCTAAATCAAAGACGGTTTGTGCTAGCTCTTTAAAACTTGACACAATAGAGCAGTTTCAAGTTCTATCTCTATGGTTTGTTTGCTGTTGATGTAGCCCTAAGCAGAGACTGGCGAAAATCACTTTGATGGAAAGGGGTTGCCAAGCTTCCAAAAACTACGAGTTGCCTAAAATATCAGCAAACATTTTTTCACCCAATCTTGATGATTCTTTCAGGTAATGATCAGTACACCAAAACCACTTGGCTCACCAAATTTCGTTCTTCTAGGTTAAACCGTTCATTTGCAGTAACCGTTTTCATTTTTAGGTTTCACTCTGTTTTCTCCTATACGGATACATGTATTTGGAACTCTAAATCAAAGATGGTTTGTGCTAGCTCTTTGCAACTTGACACAATAGAGCAGTTTCAAGTTCTATCTCTATGGTTTGTTTGCTGTTGATGTAGCCCTAAGCAGACACTGGCGAAAATCACTTTGATGGAAAGGGGTTGCCAAGCTTCCAAAAACTACGAGTTGCCTGAAATCTCAGCAAACATTTTTTCATCCCATCTAGGTGATTCTTTCAGGTAATGATCAGTACACCAAAACCACTTGGCTCACCAAATTTCGTTCTTCTATGTCAAACCGTTCCTTTGCAGTAACCGTTTTCATTTTTAGGTTTCACTCTGTTTTCTCCTATAGGGATACATGTATTTGGAACTCTAAATCAAAGACGGTTTGTGCTAGCTCTTTGAAACTTGACACAATAGAGCAGTTTCAAGTTCTATCTCTATGGTTTGTTTGCTGTTGATGTAGCCCTAAGCAGAGACTGGCAAAAATCACTTTGATGGAAAGGAGTTGCCAAGCTTTGAAAAACTACGAGTTGCCTGAAATCACAGCAAACATTTTTTCACCCAATCTTGATGATTCTTTCAGGTAATGATCAGTACACCAAACCACTTGGCTCACCAAATTTCGTTCTTCTAGGTTAAACCGTTCGTTTGCAGTAACAGTTTTCATTTTTAGGTTTCACTCTGTTTTCTCCTATACGGATACATGTATTTGGAACTCTAAATCAAAGACGGTTTGTGCTAGCTCTTTGAAACGTGACACAATAGAGCAGTTTCAAGTTCTATCTCTATGGTTTGTTTGCTGTTGATGTAGCCGTAAGCAGAGACTGGCGAAAATCACTTTGATGGAAACGGGTTGCCAAGCTTCCAAAAACTACGAGTTGCCTGAAATCTCAGCAAACATTTTTTCACCCAATCTTGATGATTCTTTCAGGTAATGATCAGTACATCAAAACCACTTGGCTCACCAAATTTCGTTCTTCTAGGTTAAACCGTTCATTTGCAGTAACCGTTTTCATTTTTAGGTTTCACTCTGTTTTCTCATATAGAGATACATGTATTTGGAACTCTAAATCAAAGACGGTTTGTGCTAGCTCTTTGAAACTTGACACAATAGAGCAGTTTCAAGTTCTATCTCTATGGTTTGTTTGCTGTTGATGTAGCCCTAAGCAGAGACTGGCGAAAATCACTTTGATGGAAAGTTGTTGCCAAGCTTCCAAAAACTACGAGTTGCCTTAAATCTCAGCAAACATTTTTTCACCCAATCTTGATCATTCTTACAGGTAATGATCAGTACATCAAAACCACTTGGCTCACCAAATTTCGTTCTTCTAGGTTAAACCGTTCGTTTGCAGTAACCGTTTTCATTTTTAGGTTTCACTCTGTTTTCTCCTATACGGATACATGTATTTGGAACTCTAAATCAAAGATGGTTTGTGCTAGCTCTTTGAATCTTGACACAATAGAGCAGTTTCAAGTTCTATCTCTATGGTTTATTTGCTGTTGATGTAGCCCTAAGCAGAGACTGGCGAAAATCACTTTGATGGAAAGGGGTTGCCAAGCTTCCAAAAACTACTAGTTGCCTGAAATCTCAGCAAACATTTTTTCACCCAATCTTGATGATTCTTTCAGGTAATGATCAGTATACCAAAACCACTTGGCTCACCAAATTTCGTTCTTCTAGGTTAAACCGTTCGTTTGCAGTAACCGTTTTCATTTTTAGGTTTCACTCTGTTTTCTCCTATACGGATACATGTATTTGGAACTCTAAATCAAAGACGGTTTGTGCTAGCTCTTTGAAACGTGACACAATAGAGTAGTTTCAAGTTCTATCTCTATGGTTTGTTTGCTGTTGATGTAGCCGTAAGCAGAGACTGGCGAAAATCACTTTGATGGAAAGGGGTTGCCAAGCTTCCAAAAACTACGAGTTGCCTTAAATCTCAGCAAACATTTTTTCACCCAATCTTGATCATTCTTTCAGGTAATGATCAGTACATCGAAAACCACTTGGCTCACCAAATTTCGTTCTTCTAGGTTAAACCGTTCGTTTGCAGTAACCGTTTTCATTTTTAGGTTTCACTCTGTTTTCTCCTATACGGATACATGTATTTGGAACTCTAAATCAAAGATGGTTTGTGCTAGCTCTTTGAAACTTGACACAATAGAGCAGTTTCAAGTTCTATCTCTATGGTTTGTTTGCTGTTGATGTAGCCCTAAGCAGAGACTGGCGAAAATCACTTTGATGGAAAGGGGTTGCCAAGCTTCGAAAAACTACGAGTTGCCTGAAATCTCAGCAAAGATTTTTTCACCCAATCTTGATGATTCTTTCAGGTAATGATCAGTACACCAAAACCACTTGGCTCACCAAATTTCGTTCTTCTAGGTTACACTGTACGTTTGCAGTAACCGTTTTCATTTTTAGGTTTCACTCTGTTTTCTCATATAGAGATACATGTATTTGGAACTCTAAATCAAAGACGGTTTGTGCTAGCTCTTTGAAACTTGACACAATAGAGCAGTTTCAAGTTCTATCTCTATGGTTTGTTTGCTGTTGATGTAGCCCTAAGCAGAGACTGGCGAAAATCACTTTGATGGAAAGGGGTTGCCAAGCTTCCAAAAACTACGAGTTGCCTGAAATCTAAGCAAACATTTTTTCACCCAATCTTGATGATTCTTTCAGGTAATGATCAGTACACCAAAAACCACTTGGCTCACAAAATTTCGTTCTTCTAGGTTAAACCGTTCGTTTGGAGTAACAGTTTTCATTTTTAGGTTTCACTCTGTTTTCTCCTATATGGATACATGTATTTGGAACTCTAAATCAAAGACGGTTTTTTGCTAGCTCCTGGAAACTTGACACAATAGAGCAGTTTCAAGTTCTATCTCTATGGTTTGTTTGCTGTTGATGTAGCCCTAAGCAGAGACTGGCGAAAATCACTTTGATGTAAAGGGGTTGCCAATCTTCCAAAAACTACGAGTTGCCTGAAATCTCAGCAAACATTTTTTCACCCAATCTTGATGATTCTTTCAGGTAATGATCAGTACACCAAAACCACTTGGCTCACCAAATTTCATTTTCTAGGTTAAAACGTTCATTTGCAGTAACCGTTTTCATTTTTAGGTTTCACTCTGTTTTCTCCTATACAGATACATGTATTTGGAACTCTAAATAAAAGACGGTTTGTGCTAGCTCTTTGAAACTTGACACAATAGAGCAGTTTCAAGTTCTATCTCTATGGTTTGTTTGCTGTTGATGTAGCCCTAAGCAGAGACTGGCGAAAATCACTTTGATGGAAAGGGGTTGCCAAGCTTCCGAAAACTACGAGTTGCCTGAAATCTCAGCAAACATGTTTTCACCCAATCTTGATGATTCTTTCAGGTAATGATCAGTACACCAAAACCGCTTTGCTCACCAAATTTCGTTCTTCTAGGTTAAACCATTCGTTTGCAGTAACCGTTTTCATTTTTAAGTTTCACTCTGTTTTCTCCAATAGGGATACATGTAGTTGGAACTCTAAATCAAAGACGGTTTGTGCTAGCTGTTTAAAACTTGACACAATAGAGCAGTTTCAAGTTCTATCTCTATTGTTTGTTTGTTGTTGATGTAGCCCTAAGCAGAGACTGGCGAAAATCACTTTGATGGAAAGGGGTTGCCAAGCTTCCAAAAACTACGAGTTGCCTGAAATCTCAGCAAACATTTTTTCACCCAATCTTGATGATTCTTTCAGGTAATGATCAGTACACCAAAACCACTTGGCTCACCAAATTTCGTTCTTCTAGGTTAAACCGTTCATTTGCAGTAACAGTTTTCATTTTTAGGTTTCACTCTGTTTTCTCCTATACGGATACATGTATTTGGAACTCTAAATCAAAGATGGTTTGTGCTAGCTCTTTGAAACTTGACACAATAGAGCAGTTTCAAGTTCTATCTCTATGGTTTGTTTGCTGTTGATGTAGCCCTAAGCAGAGACTGGCGAAAATCACTTTGATGGAAAGGGGTTGCCAAGCTTCCAAAAACTACGAGTTGCCTGAAACCTCAGCAAACATTTTTTCACCCCATCTAGATGATTCTTTCAGGTAATGATCAGTACACCAAAACCACTTGGCTCACCAAATTTCGTTCTTCTATGTCAAACCGTTCGTTTGCAGTAACCGTTTTCATTTTTAGGTTTCACTCTGTTTTCTCCTTTAGGGATACATGTATTTGGAACTCTAAATCAAAGACGGTTTGTGCTAGCTCTTTGAAACTTGACACAATAGAGCAGTTTAAAGTTCTATCTCTATGGTTTGTTTGCTGTTGATGTAGCCATAAGCAGAGACTGGAGAAAATCACTTTGATGGAAAGGGGTTGCCAAGCTTCCAAAAACTACGAGTTGCCTGAAATCACAGCAAACATTTTTTCACCCAATCTTGATGATTCTTTCAGGTAATGATCAGTACACCAAAACCACTTGGCTCACCAAATTTCGTTCTTCTAGGTTAAACCGTTCGTTTGCAGTAACAGTTTTCATTTTTAGGTTTCACTCTGTTTTCTCCTAAACGGATACATGTATTTGGAACTCTAAATCAAAGACGGTTTGTGCTAGCTCTTTGAAACGTGACACAATAGAGCAGTTTCAAGTTCTATCTCTATGGTTTGTTTGCTGTTGATGTAGCCATAAGCAGAGACTGGCGAAAATCACTTTGATGGAAAAGGGTAGCCAAGCTTCCAAAAACTACGAGTTGCCTGAAATCTCAGCAAACATTTTTTCACCCACTCTTGATGATTCTTTCAGGTAATGATCAGTACACCAAAACCACTTGGCTCGCCAAATTTCGTTCTTCTAGGTTAAACCGTTCGTTTGCAGTAACAGTTTTCATTTTTAGGTTTCACTCTGTTTTCTCCTATACGGATACATGTATTTGGAACTCTAAATCAAAGACGGTTTGTGCTAGCTCTTTGAAACGTGACACAATAGAGCAGTTTCAAGTTCTATCTCTATGGTTTGTTTGCTGTTGATGTAGCCGTAAGCAGAGACTGGCGAAAATCACTTTGATGGAAACGGGTTGCCAAGCTTCCAAAAACTACGAGTTGCCTGAAATCTCAGCAAACATTTTTTCACCCAATCTTGATGACTCTTTCAGGTAATGATCAGTACATCAAAACCACTTGGCTCACCAAATTTCGTTCTTCTAGGTTAAACCGTTCATTTGCAGTAACCGTTTTCATTTTTAGGTTTCACTCTGTTTTCTCATATAGAGATACATGTATTTGGAACTCTAAATCAAAGACGGTTTGTGCTAGCTCTTTGAAACTTGACACAATAGAGCAGTTTCAAGTTCTATCTCTATGGTTTGTTTGCTGTTGATGTAGCCCTAAGCAGAGACTGGCGAAAATCACTTTGATGGAAAGTTGTTGCCAAGCTTCCAAAAACTACGAGTTGCCTTAAATCTCAGCAAACATTTTTTCACCCAATCTTGATCATTCTTACAGGTAATGATCAGTACATCAAAACCACTTGGCTCACCAAATTTCGTTCTTCTAGGTTAAACCGTTCGTTTGCAGTAACCGTTTTCATTTTTAGGTTTCACTCTGTTTTCTCCTATACGGATACATGTATTTGGAACTCTAAATCAAAGATGGTTTGTGCTAGCTCTTTGAATCTTGACACAATAGAGCAGTTTCAAGTTCTATCTCTATGGTTTATTTGCTGTTGATGTAGCCCTAAGCAGAGACTGGCGAAAATCACTTTGATGGAAAGGGGTTGCCAAGCTTCCAAAAACTACTAGTTGCCTGAAATCTCAGCAAACATTTTTTCACCCAATCTTGATGATTCTTTCAGGTAATGATCAGTACACCAAAACCACTTGGCTCACCAAATTTCGTTCTTCTAGGTTGCACCGTACGTTTGCAGTAACCGTTTTCAATTTTAGGTTTCACTCTGTTTTCTCCTATAGGGATTCATGTATTTGGAACTCTAAATCAAAGACGGTTTGTGCTAGCTTTTTGAAACTTGACACAATAGAGCAGTTTCAAGTTCTATCTCTATGGTTTGTTTGCTGTTGATGTAGCCCTAAGCAGAGAATGGCGAAAATCACTTTGATGGAAACGGGTTGCCAAGCTTCCAAAAACTACGAGTTTCCTGAAATCTCAGCAAACATTTTTTCACCCAATCTTGATGATTCTTTCAGGTAATGATCAGTACACCAAAAACTACTTGGCTCACAAAATTTCGTTCTTCTAGGTTAAACCGTTCGTTTGGAAAACAGTTTTAATTTTTAGGTATCACTCTGTTTTCTCCTATAGGGATACATGTATTTGGAACTCTAAATCAAAGACGGTTTGTGCTAGCTCTTTGAAACTTGACACAATAGAGCAGTTTCAAGTTCTGTCTCTATGGTTTGTTTGCTGTTGATGTAGCCCTAAGCAGAGACTGGCAAAAATCACTTTGATGGAAAGGGGTTGCCAAGCTTTGAAAAACTACGAGTTGCCCGAAATCACAGCAAACATTTTTTCACCCAATCTTGATGATTCTTTCAGGTAATGATCAGTACACCAAAACCACTTGGCTCACCAAATTTCGTTCTTCTAGGTTAAACCGTTCGTTTGCAGTAACAGTTTTCATTTTTAGGTTTCACTCTGTTTTCTCCTATACGGATACATGTATTTGGAACTCTAAATCAAAGACGGTTTGTGCTAGCTCTTTGAAACGTGACACAATAGAGCAGTTTCAAGTTCTATCTCTATGGTTTGTTTGCTGTTGATGTAGCCCTAAGCAGAGACTGGCGAAAATCACTTTGATGGAAAGGGGTTGCCAAGCTTCCAAAAACTACGAGTTGCCTTAAATCTCAGCAAACATTTTTTCACCCAATCTTGATCATTCTTTCAGGTAATGATCAGTACATCGAAAACCACTTGGCTCACCAAATTTCGTTTTTCTAGGTTAAACCGTTCGTTTGCAGTAACCGTTTTCATTTTTAGGTTTCACTCTGTTTTCTCCTATACGGATACATGTATTTGGAACTCTAAATCAAAGATGGTTTGTGCTAGCTCTTTGAAACTTGACACAATAGAGCAGTTTCAAGTTCTATCTCTATGGTTTGTTTGCTGTTGATGTAGCCCTAAGCAGAGACTGGCGAAAATCACTTTGATGGAAAGGGGTTGCCAAGCTTCGAAAAACTACGAGTTGCCTGAAATCTCAGCAAACATTTTTTCACCCAATCTTGATGATTCTTTCAGGTAATGATCAGTACACCAAAACCACTTGGCTCACCAAATTTCGTTCTTCTAGGTTACACTGTACGTTTGCAGTAACCGTTTTCATTTTTAGGTTTCACTCTGTTTTCTCATATAGAGATACATGTATTTGGAACTCTAAATCAAAGACGGTTTGTGCTAGCTCTTTGAAACTTGACACAATAGAGCAGTTTCAAGTTCTATCTCTATGGTTTGTTTGCTGTTGATGTAGCCCTAAGCAGAGACTGGCGAAAATCACTTTGATGGAAAGGGGTTGCCAAGCTTCCAAAAACTACGAGTTGCCTGAAATCTCAGCAAACATTTTTTCACCCAATCTTGATGATTCTTTCAGGTAATGATCAGTACACCAAAAACCACTTGGCTCACAAAATTTCGTTCTTCTAGGTTAAACCGTTCGTTTGGAGTAACAATTTTCATTTTTAGGTTTCACTCTGTTTTCTCCTATACGGATACATGTATTTGGAACTCTAAATCAAAGACGGTTTTTTGCTAGCTCCTGGAAACTTGACACAATAGAGCAGTTTCAAGTTCTATCTCTATGGTTTGTTTGCTGTTGATGTAGCCCTAAGCAGAGACTGGCGAAAATCACTTTGATGTAAAGGGGGTGCCAATCTTCCAAAAACTACGAGTTGCCTGAAATCTCAGCAAACATTTTTTCACCCAATCTTGATGATTCTTTCAGGTAATGATCAGTACACCAAAACCACTTGGCTCACCGAATTTCGTTCTTCTAGATTAAACCTTTCGTTTGCAGTAACCGTTTTCATTTTTAGGTTTCACTCTGTTTTCTCCAATAGGGATACATGTATTTGGAACTCTAAATCAAAGACGGTTTGTGCTAGCTCTTTGAAACTTGACACAATAGAGCAGTTTCAAGTTCTATCTCTATGGTTTGTTTGCTGTTGATGTAGCCCTAAGCAGAGACTGGCGAAAATCACTTTGATGGAAAGGGGTTGCCAAGCTTCCGAAAACTACGAGTTGCCTGAAATCTCAGCAAACATGTTTTCACCCAATCTTGATGATTCTTTCAGGTAATGATCAGTACACCAAAACCGCTTTGCTCACCAAATTTCATTCTTCTAGGTTAAACCATTCGTTTGCAGTAACCGTTTTCATTTTTAAGTTTCACTCTGTTTTCTCCAATAGGGATACATGTAGTTGGAACTCTAAATCAAAGACGGTTTGTGCTAGCTGTTTAAAACTTGACACAATAGAGCAGTTTCAAGTTCTATCTCTATGGTTTGTTTGCTGTTGATGTAGCCCTAAGCAGAGACTGGCGAAAATCACTTTGATGGAAAGGGGTTGCCAAGCTTCCAAAAACTACGAGTTGCCTGAAATCTCAGCAAACATTTTTTCACCCAATCTTGATGATTCTTTCAGGTAATGATCAGCACACAAAAACCACTTGGCTCACCAAATTTCGTTCTTCTAGGTTAAACCGTTCATTTGCAGTAACAGTTTTCATTTTTAGGTTTCACTCTGTTTTCTCCAAACGGATACATGTATTTTGAACTCTAAATCAAAGATGGTTTGTGCTAGCTCTTTGAAACTTGACACAATAGAGCAGTTTCAAGTTCTATCTCTATGGTTTGTTTGCTGTTGATGTAGCCCTAAGCAGAGACTGGCGAAAATCACTTTGATGGAAAGGGGTTGCCAAGCTTCCAAAAACTACGAGTTGCCTGAAATCTCAGCAAACATTTTTTCACCCCATCTAGATGATTCTTTCAGGTAATGATCAGTACACCAAAACCACTTGGCTCACCAAATTTCGTTCTTCTAGGTTAAACCGTTCGTTTGCAGTAACCGTTTCCATTTTTAGGTTTCACTCTGTTTTCTCCTATACGGATACATGTATTTGGAACTCTAAATCAAAGACGGTTTGTGCTAGCTCTTTGAAACTTGACACAATAGAGAAGTTTCAAGTTCTGTCTCTATGGTTTGTTTGCTGTTGATGTAGCCGTAAGCAGAAACTGGCAAAAATCACTTTGATCGAAAGGGGTTGCCAAGCTTCCAAAAACTACGAGTTGCCTGAAATCTCAGCAAACATTTTTTCACCCAATCTTGATGATTCTTTCAGGTAATGATCAGTACTCCAAAACCACTTGGCTCACCAAATTTCGTTCTTCTAGGTTAAACCGTTCGTTTGCAGTAACCGTTTTCATTTTTAGGTTTCACTCTGTTTTCTCCTATACGGATACATGTATTTGGAACTCTAAATCAAAGACGGTTTGTGCTAGCTCTTTGAAACTTGACACAATAGAGCAGTTTCAAGTTCTATCTCTATGGTTTGTTTGCTGTTGATGTATTCCTAAGTAGAGACTGGTGAAAATCACTTTGATGGAAAGGGTTTGCCAAGCTTCGAAAAACTACGAGTTGCCTGAAATCTCAGCAAACATTTTTTCACCCAATCTTGATGATTCTTTCAGGTAATGATAAGTAAAATAAAACCACTTGACTCAACAAATTTCGTTCTTCTAGGTTAAACCGTTCATTTGCAGTAACCGTTTTCATTTTTAGGTTTTACTCTGTTTTCTCCTATACGGATACATGTATTTGGAACTCTAAATCAAAGACGGTTTGTGCAGGCTCTTTGAAACTTGACACAAAAAAGCAGTTTAAAGTTCTATCTCTATGGTTTGTTTGCTGGTGATGTAGCCCTAAGCAGAGACTGGCGAAAATCACTTTGATGGAAAGGGGTTGCCAAGCTTCCAAAAACTACGAGTTTCCTGAAATCTCAGCAAACATTGTTTAACCCAAACTTGATGATTCTTTCAGGTAATGATCAGTATACCAAAACCACTTGGCTCACCAAATTTCGTTCTTCTACGTTAAACCGTTTGTTTGCAGTAACCGTTTCCTTTTTTAGGTTTCACTCTGTTTTCTCCTATAGGGATACATGTATTTGGAACTCTAAATCAAAGACGGTTTGTGCTAGCTCTTTGAAAATTGACACAATAGAGCAGTTTCAAGTTCTGTCTCTATTGTTTGTTTGTTGTTGATGTAGCCCTAAGCAGAGACTGGCGAAAATCACTTTGATGGAAAGGGGTTGCCAAGCTTCCAAAAACTACAAGTTTCCTGAAATCTCAGCAAACATTTTTTCACCCAATCTTGATGATTCTTTCAGGTAATGATCAGTACACCAAAACCACTTGGCTCACCAAATTTCGTTCTTCTAGGTTAAACCGTTCGTTTGCAGTAACCGTTTTCATTTTTAGGTTTCACTCTGTTTTCTCCTATACGGATACATGTATTTGGAACTCTAAATCAAAGACGGTTTGTGCTAGCTCTTTGAAACGTGACACAATAGAGTAGTTTCAAGTTCTATCTCTATGGTTTGTTTGCTGTTGATGTAGCCGTAAGCAGAGACTGGCGAAAATCACTTTGATGGAAAGGGGTTGCCAAGCTTCCAAAAACTACGAGTTGCCTTAAATCTCAGCAAACATTTTTTCACCCAATCTTGATCATTCTTTCAGGTAATGATCAGTACATCGAAAACCACTTGGCTCACCAAATTTCGTTCTTCTAGGTTAAACCGTTCGTTTGCAGTAACCGTTTTCATTTTTAGGTTTCACTGTGTTTTCTCCAATAGGGATACATGTAGTTGGAACTCTAAATCAAAGACGGTTTGTGCTAGCTCTTTAAAACTTGACACAATATCGCAGTTTCAAGTTCTATCTCTATGGTTTGTATGCTGTTGATGTAGCCCTAAGCAGAGACTGGCGAAAATCACTTTGATGGAAAGGGGTTGCCAAGCTTCCAAAAACTACGAGTTGCCTGAAATCTCAGCAAACATTTTTTCACCCAATCTTGATGATTCTTTCAGGTAATGATCAGTACACCAAAACCACTTGGCTCACCAAATTTCGTTCTTCTAGGTTAAACCGTTCGTTTGCAGTAACCGTTTTCATTTTTAGGTTTCACTGTGTTTTCTCCTATACGGATACATGTATTTGGAACTCTAAATCAAAGACGGTTTGTGCTAGCTCTTTGAAACGTGACACAATAGAGTAGTTTCAAGTTCTATCTCTATGGTTTGTTTGCTGTTGATGTAGCCATAAGCAGAGACTGGCGAAAATCACTTTGATGGAAAGGGGTTGCCAAGCTTCCAAAAACTACGAGTTGCCTTAAATCTCAGCAAACATTTTTTCACCCAATCTTGATCATTCTTTCAGGTAATGATCAGTACATCGAAAACCACTTTGCTCACCAAATTTCGTTCTTCTAGGTTACACCGTTCGTTTGCAGTAACCGTTTTCATTTTTAGGTTTCACTGTGTTTTCTCCAATAGGGATACATGTAGTTGGAACTCTAAATCAAAGACGGTTTGTGCTAGCTCTTTAAAACTTGACACAATATCGCAGTTTCAAGTTCTATCTCTATGGTTTGTATGCTGTTGATGTAGCCCTAAGCAGAGACTGGCGAAAATCACTTTGATGGAAAGGGGTTGCCAAGCTTCCAAAAACTACGAGTTGCCTGAAATCTCAGCAAACATTTTTTCACCCAATCTTGATGATTCTTTCAGGTAATGATCAGTACACCAAAACCACTTGGCTCAGCAAATTTCGTTCTTCTTGGTTAAACCGTTCATTTGCAGTAACAGTTTTCATTTTTAGGTTTCACTCTGTTTTCTCCAAACGGATACATGTATTTTGAACTCTAAATCAAAGATGGTTTGTGCTAGCTCTTTGAAACTTGACACAATAGAGCAGTTTCAAGTTCTATCTCTATGGTTTGTTTGCTGTTGATGTAGCCCTAAGCAGAGACTGGCGAAAATCACTTTGATGGAAAGGGGTTGCCAAGCTTCCAAAAACTACGAGTTGCCTGAAATCTCAGCAAACATTTTTTCACCCCATCTAGATGATTCTTTCAGGTAATGATCAGTACACCAAAACCACTTGGCTCACCAAATTTCGTTCTTCTAGGTTAAACCGTTCGTTTGCAGTAACCGTTTCCATTTTTAGGTTTCACTCTGTTTTCTCCTATACGGATACATGTATTTGGAACTCTAAATCAAAGACGGTTTGTGCTAGCTCTTTGAAACTTGACACAATAGAGAAGTTTCAAGTTCTGTCTCTATGGTTTGTTTGCTGTTGATGTAGCCCTAAGCAGAAACTGGCAAAAATCACTTTGATCGAAAGGGGTTGCCAAGCTTCCAAAAACTACGAGTTGCCTGAAATCTCAGCAAACATTTTTTCACCCAATCTTGATGATTCTTTCAGGTAATGATCAGTACTCCAAAACCACTTGGCTCACCAAATTTCGTTCTTCTAGGTTAAACCGTTCGTTTGCAGTAACCGTTTTCATTTTTAGGTTTCACTCTGTTTTCTCCTATACGGATACATGTATTTGGAACTCTAAATCAAAGACGGTTTGTGCTAGCTCTTTGAAACTTGACACAATAGAGCAGTTTCAAGTTCTATCTCTATGGTTTGTTTGCTGTTGATGTATTCCTAAGTAGAGACTGGTGAAAATCACTTTGATGGAAAGGGTTTGCCAAGCTTCGAAAAACTACGAGTTGCCTGAAATCTCAGCAAACATTTTTTCACCCAATCTTGATGATTCTTTCAGGTAATGATAAGTAAAATAAAACCACTTGACTCAACAAATTTCGTTCTTCTAGGTTAAACCGTTCATTTGCAGTAACCGTTTTCATTTTTAGGTTTTACTCTGTTTTCTTCAATAGGGATACATGTATTTGGAACTCAAAATTAAAGACGGTTTGTGCTAGCTCTTTGAAACTTGACACAATAGAGCAGTTTCAAGTTCTATCTCTATGGTTTGTTTGCTGTTGATGTAGCCCTAAGCAGAGACTGGCGAAAAACACTTTGATGGAAAGGGGTTGCCAAGCTTCCAAAAACTACGAGTTGCCTGAAATCTCAGCAAACATTTTTTCACCCAATCTTGATGATTCTTTCAGGTAATGATCAGTACACCAAAAGCACTTTGCTCACCAAATTTCGTTCTTCTAGGTTACACCGTTCGTTTGCAGTAACCGTTTTCATTTTTAGGTTTCACTGTGTTTTCTCCAATAGGGATACATGTAGTTGGAACTCTAAATCAAAGACGGTTTGTGCTAGCTCTTTAAAACTTGACACAATATCGCAGTTTCAAGTTCTATCTCTATGGTTTGTATGCTGTTGATGTAGCCCTAAGCAGAGACTGGCGAAAATCACTTTGATGGAAAGGGGTTGCCAAGCTTCCAAAAACTACGAGTTGCCTGAAATCTCAGCAAACATTTTTTCACCCAATCTTGATGATTCTTTCAGGTAATGATCAGTACACCAAAACCACTTGGCTCACCAAATTTCGTTCTTCTTGGTTAAACCGTTCATTTGCAGTAACAGTTTTCATTTTTAGGTTTCACTCTGTTTTCTCCAAACGGATACATGTATTTTGAACTCTAAATCAAAGATGGTTTGTGCTAGCTCTTTGAAACTTGACACAATAGAGCAGTTTCAAGTTCTATCTCTATGGTTTGTTTGCTGTTGATGTAGCCCTAAGCAGAGACTGGCGAAAATCACTTTGATGGAAAGGGGTTGCCAAGCTTCCAAAAAACTACGAGTTGCCTGAAATCTCAGCAAACATTTTTTCACCCCATCTAGATGATTCTTTCAGGTAATGATCAGTACACCAAAACCACTTGGCTCACCAAATTTCGTTCTTCTAGGTTAAACCGTTCGTTTGCAGTAACCGTTTCCATTTTTAGGTTTCACTCTGTTTTCTCCTATACGGATACATGTATTTGGAACTCTAAATCAAAGACGGTTTGTGCTAGCTCTTTGAAACTTGACACAATAGAGAAGTTTCAAGTTCTGTCTCTATGGTTTGTTTGCTGTTGATGTAGCCCTAAGCAGAAACTGGCAAAAATCACTTTGATCGAAAGGGGTTGCCAAGCTTCCAAAAACTACGAGTTGCCTGAAATCTCAGCAAACATTTTTTCACCCAATCTTGATGATTCTTTCAGGTAATGATCAGTACTCCAAAACCACTTGGCTCACCAAATTTCGTTCTTCTAGGTTAAACCGTTCGTTTGCAGTAACCGTTTTCATTTTTAGGTTTCACTCTGTTTTCTCCTATACGGATACATGTATTTGGAACTCTAAATCAAAGACGGTTTGTGCTAGCTCTTTGAAACTTGACACAATAGAGCAGTTTCAAGTTCTATCTCTATGGTTTGTTTGCTGTTGATGTATTCCTAAGTAGAGACTGGTGAAAATCACTTTGATGGAAAGGGTTTGCCAAGCTTCGAAAAACTACGAGTTGCCTGAAATCTCAGCAAACATTTTTTCACCCAATCTTGATGATTCTTTCAGGTAATGATAAGTAAAATAAAACCACTTGACTCAACAAATTTCGTTCTTCTAGGTTAAACCGTTCATTTGCAGTAACCGTTTTCATTTTTAGGTTTTACTCTGTTTTCTCCTATACGGATACATGTATTTGGAACTCTAAATCAAAGACGGTTTGTGCAGGCTCTTTGAAACTTGACACAATAAAGCAGTTTAAAGTTCTATCTCTATGGTTTGTTTGCTGGTGATGTAGCCCTAAGCAGAGACTGGCGAAAATCACTTTGATGGAAAGGGGTTGCCAAGCTTCCAAAAACTACGAGTTTCCTGAAATCTCAGCAAACATTGTTTAACCCAAACTTGATGATTCTTTCAGGTAATGATCAGTACACCAAAACCACTTGGCTCACCAAATTTCGTTCTTCTACGTTAAACCGTTTGTTTGCAGTAACCGTTTCCTTTTTTAGGTTTCACTCTGTTTTCTCCTATAGGGATACATGTATTTGGAACTCTAAATCAAAGACGGTTTGTGCTAGCTCTTTGAAAATTGACACAATAGAGCAGTTTCAAGTTCTGTCTCTATTGTTTGTTTGTTGTTTATGTAGCCCTAAGCAGAGACTGGCGAAAATCACTTTGATGGAAAGGGGTTGCCAAGCTTCCAAAAACTACAAGTTTCCTGAAATCTCAGCAAACATTTTTTCACCCAATCTTGATGATTCTTTCAGGTAATGATCAGTACACCAAAACCACTTGGCTCACCAAATTTCGTTCTTCTAGGTTAAACCGTTCGTTTGCAGTAACCGTTTTCATTTTTAGGTTTCACTCTGTTTTCTCCTATACGGATACATGTATTTGGAACTCTAAATCAAAGACGGTTTGTGCTAGCTCTTTGAAACGTGACACAATAGAGTAGTTTCAAGTTCTATCTCTATGGTTTGTTTGCTGTTGATGTAGCCGTAAGCAGAGACTGGCGAAAATCACTTTGATGGAAAGGGGTTGCCAAGCTTCCAAAAACTACGAGTTGCCTTAAATCTCAGCAAACATTTTTTCACCCAATCTTGATCATTCTTTCAGGTAATGATCAGTACATCGAAAACCACTTGGCTCACCAAATTTCGTTCTTCTAGGTTAAACCGTTCGTTTGCAGTAACCGTTTTCATTTTTAGGTTTCACTGTGTTTTCTCCAATAGGGATACATGTAGTTGGAACTCTAAATCAAAGACGGTTT
>NW_027524107.1:0-36170 GCF_052094955.1 Ictidomys tridecemlineatus
AATGTCTGCTTTCTGTATCAGTTCTTCCGCACCTCAGTCACCATCCTCTGCTCTCTGCAACAGTCCTTCTGCACACCAGTCTCCAAACTCTGCACTCTGCAACATTTTCTCTGCACCCCAGTCTCTAAACTGTGCTCTTTATAACTGTCTATCTGCACCCCAGTCTCCAACCTCTCCTCTCTGTAACAGGTCTTCTGCACGAGAGTCTCAAAACTCTGCTCTCTGTAGCAGGCATTTTGCACCCCAGTCTCCAACTTCTGCTCTCTGCAATGATCCTACTGCACCCCAGTCTCCAAACTCTGATCTCCGCAACAGTCCTTCTGCAACTCAGTCTCCAACTTCTGCTCTCTGTAAGATCCTTCAGCACCCCTGTCTCCAAGCTCTGCTTATTTCAACGATCCTTCTGCACCCCAGTGTCCAACCTCTCTCTATGTAACAGGATTTAGCTTCTAACTCCCCAACCTCTGCTCTCTGCAACAGTTCTTCTCCACCCCAGTCTCCAACTTCTGCTCTTTCTAAGAGTTTTTCTGCACCTCAGTCTCCAACCTCTGCCTCTGCAACATTTCTTCTGCAGCCCAGTCTCTGTCCTCTTCTCTCTGCAACAGTCCTTCTGAACCACATTCTCCAAACTCTTCTTTCAATAACAATCCTTCTGCACCTCAGTCTCCAACCTCTGCTCTCTGTAACAGTCCATCTGCACCTCAGTCTGACACCTCTGCTCTCTGCAGGATCCTTCTGCACCCCAGTCTCCAAGCACTGCTCTCTGTAACAGTCCACCTGTACCTCAGTCTCTAACCTCTGCTCTCTGTAATATCCTTCAGGAACTCAGTCTCGAAACTCTGGTCTCTATAACAGTCCTTCTGCACCCCAGTCTTCAAACTCTCCTCTCTGTAGAAGGCCTTCTGCACCCCAGTCGTAAACCTCTG
This sequence comes from Ictidomys tridecemlineatus, assembly GCF_052094955.1. NCBI lineage: Eukaryota > Metazoa > Chordata > Mammalia > Rodentia > Sciuridae > Ictidomys > Ictidomys tridecemlineatus. The sequence continues at coordinate 927 of NW_027524107.1, forward strand.
CTCTCTTCAGCGATCCTTCTGCACCACATTCTCCAACCTCTTCTCTCTGCAATGATCCTACTGCACCACAGTCTCCAACCTCTGATCTTTGTAACAGTCCTGCTGCACTTCACTCTTCAAACTCTGCTCTCTGTAGGATACTTATAAAACCCAGTCTCTAACCTCTGCTCTCTGTATCTATTATTCTGCACCTCAGTCTCCAACCTCTGCTCTCTGTTACAATTTTTCTATACCGCAGTGTCCAAACTCTGGTCTCTGTTACGGTTCTTCTGCACCCCAATTTCCAACCACTTCTTTCTGTAACAGTCCTTCTGCACCTCAGTCTCCAAACTCTTCTCTCTGTAACAGTCCTTCTACACCTCAGTCTCCAACCTCTGCTCTCAGTAACAGTCCTTCTGCACCTCAGTCTGACACCTCTGCTCTCTGCACGATTTTTCTGCACCCCAGTCTCCAAACACTGTTCTCTATTTCAGTCCTTCTGAACACCAGTCTCAAAACTCTGCTCTCTGTATATATCTTTCTGAACCTTAGTCTCTAACCTGTGCTCTCTGTAATATTCCTTCTACACCCCAGTCTAAAACCTCTTCTCTCTGTAACAGTTTTTCTATACCGCAGTCTCCAAACTCTGGTCTTTCTAAAAGTACTTGTACACCTCTGTCTCCAACCTCAGCTCTCTGTAACAGTCTTTCTGCACCTCAGTCTGACACCTCTCTTTTCTGCATGGTCCTTTTGCACCTCAGACTCCAACCATTGCTCTCTGTAACACTCCACCTGCACCTCAGTCTCCAACCTCTTTTCTCCTTAAGATCCTTCAGCAACCCAGTTTCCAAACTCTGCTCTTTATAACAGTCCTTGTGCACCCCAGTCTCCAACGTATCCTCTCTGTAACAGGCCTTCTGCACCCCAGTCTCCAAACTCTGCTCTCTATAACAGTCCTTCTGCACCCCAGTCTCCAACCTCTCCTCTCTGTTACCGGCCTTCTGAACGCCAGTCTCCCAACTCTGCTCTCTGTAGCAGTCCTTCTGCACCCCAGTCTCCATAATGTGGTCTCTGCAACTATCCTTCTGCACCCCAGTCTCCAATCTCTGATCTCTGCAACAGTCCATCTGCACCTAAGTTTCCAAATTCTGCTGTCTGTAAAATGCTTCTTCACCACTGTATCCAACCTCTGCTCTCTGTAACAGTCCTTCTGCACGTGAGTCTCCAACATCTGCTCTCTGCAACAGTCATTCTACACCTCAGTCTTAAAAACACTTTTCTCTGCCACGACCCTTCTGCACCCCAGTCTCCTACCTCGGCTCTCTGTAACAGTCCTTCTGCACCTCAGTCTCTCAACTCTGCTCTCTGCAAGATCCTTCTGCAACCCAGTCTTTAAACTCTGCACTTTGTACCTGTCCTTCTGCACAACAGTCTCCAACTTCTGCTCTCTGTAACAGGACTTCTGCAACCCAGTCTCAAAACTCTGCTCTCTGTAACAGGCTTTCTGCACCCCAGTCTCCAACCTCTTCTCTCTTAAACGATTCTTCTTCACCCCAGTCTCCAACATCTGCTGTCTGCAACAGTCGTTTTGAACCCCAGTCTCCAATCTCTGCTCTCTGTAAGATCCATCTGAACCCCAGTCTCAAACCTATGCTCTCTGTAACAGTCCTTCTACACCCAAATCTCCAAAATCTGCTCTCTGTAACATTCCTTCTGCACCTCAGTCTCCAACCTCTGCTCTCTGTAACACTCCTTCTGCACCCAAGTCTCTAAAATCTGCTCTCTGCAACATTCCTTCTGCACCCCAGTCTTCAACATCTGCTCTCTGCAACACTACTTCTGCACCCCAGTCTGCGAACTCCGCTCTCTGCAAAGATCCTTCTGGTCCCCAGTCTACAACCTCTTCTCTCAGTAACAGTCCTTCTGCTCCACAGTCTCCAACCTCTGCTCTCTATAAGTTCATTCTGAACTCTAGTTTTCAAACTCTGCTCTCTATAACATTCCTTCTCCACCCCAGTCTCAAACCTCTGCTCTCTGCAACACTCCTTCTGCTCCCAGTCTCCGAGATCTGTTCTCTGTAACAGTCCTTCTGTTTCGTAGTCTCCAACATCTGCTCTTTGTAAAGGCCTTTCTACACCTCAGTCTCCAAACTCTGCTTTCTGTATCAGTCTGCCTGAACCCCAGTCTCCAAAATCTGTTCTCTGTATCTATTCTTTGCACCTCAGTCTCCAACCTATGCTCTATATAAGAGTGCGTCTGCACTCCAGTCTCCAACCTCTGCTCTAGGTAACAGTCCTATAACACAGTCTCTGAACTCTGCTCTCTGTAACGGTCCTTCTGCACCTTAATTTCCAAACTCTGCTTCCTATAACAGTTTTTCTGCACCTGAGTCTCCAAACTCTGCTCTCTGTAACAGTCCTTCTACACCCCAGTCTCCAATCACTGCTCTCTGTAAAAGTCCACCTGTACCTCAGTCTGAAACATCTGCTCTCCACGATTCTTCTGCACCCCAGTCTCCAACCACTGCTCTCTGTAACAGTCCTTCTGCTCCACAGTCTCCAACCTCTGCTCTCTATAAGTTCATTCTGAACTCTAGTTTTCAAACTCTGCTCTCTATAACATTCCTTCTCCACCCCAGTCTCAAACCTCTGCTCTCTGCAACACTCCTTCTGCTCCCAGTCTCCGAGATCTGTTCTCTGTAACAGTCCTTCTGTTTCGCAGTCTCCAACATCTGCTCTTTGTAAAGGTCCTTCTATACCCCAGTCTCCAAACTCTGCTTTCTGTATCAGTCTGCCTGAACCCCAGTCTCCAAAATCTGTTCTCTGTATCTATCATTTGCACCTCAGTCTCCAACCTATGCTCTAAGTAAGAGTGCTTCTGCACTCCAGTCTCCAACCTCTGCTCTAGGTAACAGTCCTATACCACAGTCTCTGAACTCTGCTCTCTGTAACGGTCCTTCTGCACCTTAATTTCCAAACTCTGCTTCCTGTAACAGTTTTTCTGCACCTGAGTCTCCAAACTCTGCTCTCTGTAAGAGTCCTTCTACACCCCAGTCTCCAATCACTGCTCTCTGTAAAAGTCCACCTGTATCTCAGTCTGAAACCTCTGCTCTCCACGATTCTTCTGCACCCCAGTCTCCAACCACTGCTCTCGGTAACAGTCCACCTGCAGCTCAGTCTCCAACCTCTGCTCTCTGTAAGATCCTTCAGCAACTCAGACTCCAAACACTGCTCTCTATCATAGTCCTTCTGCACCCCAGTCTCCAAACTCTCCTCTCTTTAACAGGCCTTCTGCACAAATGTCTCCAAACTCTGCTCTATGCAGCGGTCATTCTGCACGCCTGTCTCCAACCTCTGCTCTCTGCAATGATCCTACTAAACCCCAGTCTCCAACCTCTCATCTTTGAAGCAGTCCTTCTGCACCTCAGTCTTCAACATCTGCTCTCTGTAATAGGCCTTCTGCACCTCAGTCTCCAACCTCTGCTCTCTGCAACAGTCTTTCTAAACCGCAGTCTCCAACCTCTGGTCTCTGCAATGATCTTTCTGCATACCAGTCTCTAACAACCGCTCTCTGCAACAGTCCTTCTGCACCCAAGTCTACAACCTCTGCTCTCTGCTACAGTACTTCTGCACCGCAGTCTCAAACCTCTACTCTCTTCAACATTTCTTCTGCACCAGAGTCTCCAACCTGTGCTCTCTGTAACTGTCCTGCTGCAACCCAGTCTCCAAACTCTGCTCTCTATAGCGATCCTTCTGCACCTCATTCTCCAACCTCTGCTCTCTGCAACGATCCTTCTGCACCCCAGTCTCCATTCTCTGCTCTCTGTAAGAATCCTTTTGCACCCCATTCTCCAACCTCTCCTCTCTGTACAATTCATGCTGCTCCTCAGTCTCAAAGTTCTGCAATTTGTAACAGTCTTTCTGCACCCCAGTCTCAAACCTCTGCACTCAGAAATGATCTTTCTTCACTTCAGTCTCCAACCTCTGCTCTCTTTAATACTCCTTCTGCACCCCAGTCTCCAACATCTGCTCTCTGCAACGATTCTTTTTCTCCCCACGCTCCAACATCTGCTCTCTGCAGCAGTCCTTTTACTCCCCAGTAACCAAAATCTGCTCTGTGTAACAATCCTTCTGCACCTTAGTTTCCAAACTCTGCTCGCTGCAACGATGCTCCTGCACCCCAGTCTCCAACCTCTGATCTCTGTATCAGTCCTTCTGCAAAACAGACTCCAACCTCTGATCTCTGTAACGATCCTTCTGCATCTCATCTTCAAATTCTACTCTCTGTAAAAGTCCTTCTGCACCTCAGTCTCCAACCTCTGCTCTTTTTAACAGTCCTTCTGCACCCCAGTCTACAACATCTGCTCTCTGCAACGATCCTTCTTCTCCTCAGGCTCCAATCTCTGCTCACAGCAATGGTCTTTATACACTTCAGTTTCCAAACTCTGCTCTCTGTAACACTCCTTTTGAACCTCAGTCTCCAAACTCTGCTCTCTGCAACAGTCCTTCTGCACCCCAGTCTCCAACCTCTGCTCTCAGTAACAGTTCTTCTGCACCCCAATATCCAAACTCTGCTCTCTGTAACACTCCCTCTGCACCTCAGTATCCACCCTCTACTCTCTGTAAAAGTCCTTCTGCACCTCCGTCTTCAACCTCTATTCTCTGTAAGATCTTTCTGCCACACATTCTCCAAATGCTGCTCTCTGTAACAGTCCTTCTGCACCCCAGTCTCCAAACTCTGCTCTCTGTAATAGGCCTTTTGCACCCCAGTCTTCAACCTCTGTTCTCTGTAACAGGCCTTCTTCACCCCAGTCTCCAACCTGTGCTCTCGGCAACGATCCTTCTGCACTCTGGTCTCAAAACTCTGCTCTCTGCAATAGTCTTTCTGCACCCCAGGATCCAACATCTGCTCTCTGCAACAGTCCTTCTGCACCTAAGTCTGAAAACTCTGCTCTCTGCCACAATCCTTCTGCACCCCAGTTTACAACCTTTACTCTCTCTAAAAGTCCTTCTGAACCTCAGTCTCAAAAATGCTCTCTGTAAGATCTTTGTGCAACCCAGTCTCGAAATTGAGCAATCTGTAATATTCCTTCTGCACCCCAGTCTCCAAACTCTGCTCTCTGTAGAAGGCCTTCTGCACCCCAGTCTCCAACCTCCTATCTCTGCAACGATCCTTCTTCACCTCAGTCTCCAAACTCTCCTCTCTTAAACAGTCTTTCTGGACCCCAGTCTACAAACTCTGCTCTCTGTAACAATCCTTTTGCATCTCAGTCTCCAACCTCTTCTCTATGCAACGGTTTTTCTGCACCCCAGAATCCACCCTCTGTTCTCTGCAACAGTCCTTCTGCACCCCGGTCTCCAAACTTTGCTCTCTGTAAAAGTCCTTCTCTACTGCAGTCTCCAAACTCTGATCCCTGTAACGGTCCTTCTGAACCCCAGTCTCCAACTTCTGCTTTGTGTATCAGTATTTCTGCACCCCAATCTCCAAACTCTGCTCAATGTAACAGTCCTTCTGCACCCCAGTCTCCAACATCTTCTATCTGCAACGATCCTTCTTCCCCCAAGCTCCAAGCTCAGCTCTCTGCAACGGTCCTTCTGCACCCCAGTTTTCAACCTCTGCTCTCTTTAACAGTCCTTCTGCACCTCCTTCTCCAAAGTCTGCTCTCTGCAACAGTCCTTCTGCACCCCACACTCCAATCTCTGCTCTCGATAACAGTTCTGCACCCCAATCTCAAAATTGTGCTCTCTGTAACACTTATTCTGCACCCCATACTGCACACTCTGATCTCTGTTACAGTCCTTCTGGCCCTCAGTCTCAAACCTCTTCTCTCTGTATCAGTTCTTCTGCACCTCCGTTAACAAATTTGTTCTCAATACTCCTTCTGCACCCCAGTTCCAACCTCTGTTCTTTGCAACATTTCTTCTGCTCTCCAGTCTCCGAACTGTGCTTTCTGTAACTTTGTTTCTGACCCCAGACTCCAAGCTCTGCTCTCTGTAAAAATACTTCTGCACCTCAGTCTCCAAACTCTGATCTCTTCAACGATCCTTCTGCACCTCAGGTTCCAACGTCTCCTCTCTGCAACGATCCTTCTGCACCCCAGTTCTCAACCTCTGCTCTCTGTAACCGTCCTTCTGCACCTCAGTTGCCAACCTCTCCCCTCTGTACCAATCCTTCTGCATCTCAGTCGCCAACCTCTGATCTTAGTAACAGGCCTTCTGCACCCCAGTCTCCAACCTCTGCTCTCTGTATCAGTTCTTCTTCACCACAGTCTCGAAACTCTGCTCTCGGTAACAGTCATTCTGCACCCGAGTCTCCAACCTCGGCTCTCTGAAACAATTCTTCTGCACCCCAGTCTCCAACCTCTGCTCTCTATACAGTTTTTCTGCACCCCAATCTCCAAACTCTGCTGTCTGTATCACTCCTTCTTCACCCCAGTCTCCATCCTCTGCTCTCTGTAAAAATCCTTCTGCACCCGAGTCTTTAACCTCTGCTCTCTGTAAATGTCCTTCTGCACCTCAGTCTCAAACATCTGCTCTCACTAACGGTCCTTTTGCACCCCAGTCTCCAACCTCTGCTCTCTGTAACGATCCATCTACAACTTAGTCTCCAACCTCTGCTCTCTTGAACAGTCCCCTGGACCCTAGTCTCCAACATCTGCTCCCTGAATGAATCCTTCTTCTACCCAGTCTCCAACCTCTGCTCTCTGAAACAGTCATTTTGTATCGCAGTCTCCAACCTCTTCTCTTTGTAACCGTCCTTCTGCTCCCCAATTATCAGCCTCCGCTTTTTGTAACAGTCTTTCTGCACCCCAGTCTCCAAATTCTTATCTCTGCCACGATCCTTCTGCACCTCAGACTCCAACGTCTGCTCTCTGAAACAGTCCTTCTGCACCCCAGTCTCCAGACTCTGCTCTCTGGAATATCATTTTCATCTCAGACTCTAAACTCTGCTCTTTGTAGCAGTTTATCTGCACCCCAGTATCCAAACTCTGCTCTTTTTAAAAGTCCTTCTGCACCTTAATCTCCAAACTCTGCTCACTGTAAGAGTCCTTCTGTACCGCAGTCTCCAACCTCTTCTCTCTATAATGGTTCTTCTACACGTGAATTGCCAACCTCTGCTTTCTGGAACAGTCCTTCTGAGCCTCAGATTCTAAACTCTGCTCTCTGTAACAGTCCTTCTAAGCCTCAGTCTGAAAACTCTGCTCTCTGCAACGATCCTTCTGCACCCCAGTCTCCAAACTGTGCTATCTGTAACAATCCTTCTGCACCCCAGTCTCCAATCTCTGCTCTCTGTAAAAGGTCATCTGCACCCCAGTCTCAAACTCTGCTCTCTATAACAGGCCTTCTGCACCCCAGTCTCCAACCTCTTCTCTCTGCAATGATCCTTCTGCACCTCAGTTTTCAACATCTGCTTTTTGTAACAATAATTCTGCAACTCAGTCTCCAACCTCTGCTCTCTGTGACAGTCCTTCTGCACCCCAGTCTGCAACATCTGCAATCTGCAGCGATTCTTCTTCTACCCAGCCTCCAACCTCTTCTCCCTGTAATAGTCCTTTTGTATTGCAGTCTCCAACCTCTTCTCTGCTCCGCAATTGCCCACCTCTGCTTTCTGAAAAAGTCCTTCTGCACCCCAGTCTCTAAGCTCTTCTCTCTGCAATGATCCTTATGCACCTCAGTCTCTATACTCTGCTCTCTGCAACAGTCCTTCTGCACCCCAGGCTCCAAACTCTGCTATCTATAAGATCCATTTGCATTCCAGTCTCCAACATCTGCTTTCTGTAAAAGTCCTTCTGCACCACAGGATCCAACCTCTGCTCTCTGGAATATCATTTTCATCTCAGTCTCCAAACTTTGCTCTTTGTAGCAGTTTATCTGCACCCCAGTATCCAAACTCTGCTCTCTTTAAAAGTCCTTCTGCACCTTAATCTCCAAACTCTGCTCACTGTAAGAGTCCTTCTGTACCGCAGTCTCCAACCTCTTCTCTCTATAATGGTTCTTCTACACGTGAATTGCCAACCTCTGCTTTCTAGAACAGTCCTTCTGAGCCTCAGATTCTAAACTCTGCTCTCTGTAAAAGTCCTTCTAAGCCTCAGTCTGAAAACTCTGCTCTCTGCAACGATCCTTCTGCACCCCAGTCTCCAAACTGTGCTATCTGTAACAATCCTTCTGCACCCCAGTCTCCAATCTCTGCTCTCTGTAAAAGGTCTTCTGCACCCCAGTCTCAAACTCTGCTCTCTATAACAGGCCTTCTGCACCCCAGTCTCCAACCTCTTCTCTCTGCAATGATCCTTCTGCACCTCAGTTTCCAACCTCTGCTTTTTGTAACAATCATTCTGCAACTCAGTCTCCAACCTCTGCTCTCTGTGACAGTCCTTCTGCACCCCAGTCTGCAACATCTGCAATCTGCAGCGATTCTTCTTCTACCCAGCCTCCAACCTCTTCTCCCTGTAACAGTCCTTTTGTATTGCAGTCTCCAACCTCTTCTCTCATCCGCAATTGCCCACCTCTGCTTTCAGAAAAAGTCCTTCTGCACCCCAGTCTCTAAGCTCTTCTCTCTGCAATGATCCTTCTGCACCTCAGTCTCTATACTCTGCTCTCTGCAACAGTCCTTCTGCACCCCAGGCTCCAAACTCTGCTATCTATAAGATCCATTTGCATTCCAGTCTCCAACATCTGCTCTCTGTAAAAGTCCTTCTGCACCACAGGATCCAACCTCTGCTCTCTGGAAAAGTCCTTCTGCACATCAGTCTCCAAATTTTGCTGTTTTTAATGATCCTTCTGCACCCCAGTATTCAAACTCTGCTCTCTTTAACAATCCTTCTGCACTTCAGTCTTCAATGTCTGCTCTCTGTAACAGTCTTTCTGCACCCCAGTCTCCAACATTTTCTCTGTGCAACAGTCTTTCTGCACACCAGTCTCCAAACTCTGCTCTCTCTAACAGTTCTTCTGCACCTCAGACTCAAACCTCTGCTCTCTGTAACAGTCCTTCTCATCCTCATTCTGAAACCTCTACTCTTTGCAACGATTTTTCTTCACACCAGTCTTCAACCTCTGTTCTCTGTAACAGTCCTTCTGTACCTCAGTCTCAAACCTCTGCTCTCTGCAACAGTCCGTCTACAACCCAGTCTCCAAGCTCTTCCCTCAACAACAGTCCTTCTACACCCCAGTCTCCAACCGCTGCTCTCTCCAAGAATCCTTTTGCATGCCAGTCTACAACGTCTGCTCTCTGCAACATTTCTTCTGCACCCCAGTCTCCAACTTGTGCTCTCTTTAAATGTCCTGCTGCATCCCAGTCTCCAACCTCTGCTCTCTGTAGCTATCCTTCTGCACCTCAGTCTTAAACCTCTGCTCTCTGCAAGATCCTTCTCCACCTCAAACTCCAAGTTCTTCAATCTGTAACGGTTCTTCTGCACCCCAGTCTCCAACATATGCTCTCTGAAACGATCCTTCTGCACCATAGTCTCCAACCTCTGCTCTCTGTAACAAACCTCCTGCACCCCACTCTCCAAACTCTGCACTCTGTAACAGGCCTTCTGAAACCCAGTTTACAACCTCTTCTCTCTGCAACGATCCTTCTTCACCACAGTCTCCATCCTCTGCTCTCTGATACTGTCCTTCTGAACCCCAGTCTCCTTCCTCTGCTCTCTGTAAGAATCCTTGTGCACACCAGTCTCCAACTGTTCCTCTCTGTAACAGTCCTTCTGCACCTCAGTGTACAACCTCTGCTCTTTGGAATGAACCTTCAGCACCTCAGTCTTTAACCACTGCTCTCTGTAATAGGCCTTCTGAACCCCATTCTCCAACCTATGCTTTCTGGATCAGTCCTTTTGCACACCAGTATCCTAACTCTGCTCTCTGTAATACTCCTTCTGTACCGCAGTCTCAAAACTCTGCTCTCTGTAACGATCCTTGTGCACCCCAGTCTCCAACGTCAGCTTTCTGTATCAGTTCTTCTGCAACCCAGTCTCCAACCTCTGCTCTCAGTAAGAGTCCTTCTGCACCCCAGTCTTCAACTTCTGCTCTCTGCAACATTTCTTCTGCACCCCAGTCTCCATCTGTGCTCTCTGTAATTGTCCTTCTGCACCCCAGTCTCCAACCTCTGCTCTCTGTAACGATCTTTCTGCACCACAGTCTGAAACCTCTACTCTCTGCAACGATCCTTCTTTTCCTCAGAATTAAACTTCTGCTCTGCGCAATGATCCTTCTGCACCCCAGTCTCCAACCTCTGCTCTCTGTAAAAGTCCTTCTTCACTTCAGTCTCCAACCTCTGCTATCTGTAACAATCCTTCTGCAAACCAGTCTCCAAACTCTGTTCTCTGTAACAGGTCTTCTGCACCCCAGTCTCCAAACTCTGCTCTCTGTAACAGGCCTAATGCACCCCAGTCTCCAACCTCTTTTCTCTGCAATGATCTTTCTCCACATCAGTCTCCAACCACTGCTCTCTGCAACAGTCCTTCTGCACCCCAGTCTCCAATTTCTGCTCTCCGCTACAGTCCTTCTTCATCCCAGTCTCAAACCTCTGCTCTCTGCAACATTTCTTCTGCACCCCAGTCTCCAACCAGTGCTCTCTGCAACTGTCCTGCTGCACCCAAGTCTCCAACCTCTGCTCTCTGTAGCGATCCTTCTGCACCTAAGTCTTCATCCTCTGCTCTCTGCCACAGTCTTTCTGCACCCCAGTCTCAAAGCTCTGTTCTTTGTAACAGTCCTTCTGCACATTAGTGTCCAAACTCTGCTCTCTGTAAAAATTCTTCACCTCAGTCTCCAAACCTGTTCTCTGTAACAGGCCTTCTGCACCCCAGTCTTCAACCTCTGCTCTCTGTGACGATCTTTCTGCACCTCAGTCTCCAAACTCTGCTCTGTGTAACAGACCTTCTGCACCCCATTCTACAACCTCTGCTCTCTGTAACAGTTTTTCTAGTCACCAATCTACAAACTCTGCTCTCTGTAACGCTCCTTATCCACCCCAGTCTCCATTCTCTGTTCTCTGTAACACTCCTTCTGCACCCCAGTCTCGATCCTCTGCTCTCTGTAAGAATCCTTCTGCACACCAGTCTCCAACCGCTCCTCTCTGTAACAGTCCTACTGCACCTCAGTCTTCAACCTCTGCTCTCTGTAATGAACCTTCAGCACCTCAGTCTCCAAATGCTGCTCTCTGTAACAGTCTTCCTGTAGTGCCCTCTCAAAAATCTGCTCTATGTAATGGTTCTTCTGCACCCAAGACTCCAATCTCTGCTCTCTGTAACACTCCTTCTGCACCTCAGTCTCCAAACTCTGCTCTCAGCAACAGTCCTTCTGCACCTTAGTCTGAAAACTTTGTTCTCTGAAAGGATCCTTCTGTCCCCCAGTCTCAAAACTCTGCTCTCTGTAACAGTCCTTCTGAACACCAGTCTCCAACCTCTGCTCTCTGTAACAGGCCTTTTGCACCCCATTCTCTAACTACTGCTATTTGTAATAGTGCTTCTTCACCTCCGTCTACAAACTCTGCTCTCTGCAACAGTCCGTCTGTACCCCAATATGAACCTGTGCTCTCGGCTACAGTCCTTATACACCCCAGTATCCAGCCTCTGCTCTCTGCAACATTCTCACTGCAACCCAGTCTCCAACATCTGCTCTCTGTAACAATTTTTCTGCACCTCAGTCTTCAACCTCTGCTCTCTGCAATGGTCCTTCTGCACCTCAGTCTCGAAACTCTACTCTCTGTAACACTCTGTCTGCACCCCAGTCTCCAAACTCTGCTTACTTTATCACTCCATCTGCACCACAATTTCCAACATCTGCTCTCTGTAAGAGTCTTTCTGCACCTCATTCTCCAACTCTGATCTCTGCAACAGTCCTTCTGCAACTCAATCTCCAAATTCTTCTCTCTTTAAGATTCTTCTGCACCCCTGTATTTAACCTCTGCTCTCTGAAACTGTTCTTCTGAATCCGAGTCTCAAATCTCTGCTCTCTGTAACAGGACTTCCGCACCTCAGTCTCCAGCCTCTGCTCTCTGCAACAGTCCTTCTGCACCCCAGTCTCAAACCTCTGCTTTCTACATTAGTCCTTTTAGACCCTAGTTACCAACATCTACTCTCAGCAGCATTCCTTCTGCACCCAAGTCTTCAACATCTGCTCTCTGCAACACTCCTTCTGCATCCCAGTCTCCAAACGTCGCTATCTGCAAGGATCCTTCTAAACCCCAGTCTCCAACCTCTGCTCTCAGCAACAGTCCTTCTGCTCCACAGTCTCCAAACTCTGCCCTCTATTAGATCCTTCTGCACTCTAGTTTCCAAACTCTGCTCTCTATAACATTCCTTCTCCACCCTAGTCTCAAACCTCTGCTCTCTGCAACAGTCCTTCTGCTCCCAGTCTCTGAGATCTGTTCTCTGTAACAGTTCTTCTGTTTCGCAGTCTCCAATATCTGCTCTTTGTAAAGGTCTTTCTACACCCCAGTCTCCAATCACTGCTCTCTGTAAAAGTCCACCTGTACCTCAGTCTGAAACCTCTGCTCTCCACGATTCTTCTGCACCCCAGTCTCCAACCACTGCTCTCTGTAACAGTCCATCTGCAGCTCAGTCTCCAACCTCTGCTCTCTGTAAGATCCTTCAGCAACTAAGTCTCCAAACACTGCTCTATATAACAGTCCTTCTGCACCCCAGTCTCCAACCTATCCTCTCTGTAACAGGCCTTCTGCACAAATGTCTCCAAACTCTGCTCTATGCAACGATCATTCTGCACGCCTGTCTCCAACCTCTGCTCTCTGCAATGATCCTACTAAACCCCAGTCTCCAACCTCTCATCTTTGAAGCAGTTCTTCTGCACCTCAGTCTCCAAACTCTGCTCTCTGTAATAGGTTTTCTGCACCCCAGTCTCCAACCTCTTCTCTCTGCAATGATTCTTCTCCACCAAAGTCTCCAACATCTACTCTCTGCAACAGTCCTTCTCCACTCTAGTCTCCAACATCTGCTCTCTGCAACAGTCCTTCTGCACCCCAGTATCCAAACTCTGCTCTCTGCAATGAACCTTCTGGACCCCAGTATCCAACGTCTGCTCTCTGCAACAGTCCTTCTGCAATACAGTGTCCAAACTCTGCTCTCTGTAAGATCTTTCTGCACTCCAGTTTTCAAACTCTGCTCTCGGTAAAATTTCTTCTCCACCCCAGTCTCAAACCTCTGTCCTCTGCAACAGTCCTTCTGCTCCCAAGTCTCCGAGATCTGCTCTCTTTCACAGACCTTATGTACCACAGTTTCCAACCTCTGTTCTCTTTAACGGTCCTTCTGCAATCCAGTCTCTAACCTCTGCTTTTTGAATCAGTCCTTCTGAACCCCAGTCTCCAACCTCTGCTCTTTGTATCTATCCTTCTGCACCTCAGTCTTCAACCTGTGTTTTCAGTAACAATCCTTCTGCACCCCAGTCTCCAACCTCTACTCTCTGTAACGGTCCTTCTGCACCCCAATTTCCAAACTCTTCATTCTGTAACAGTCCTTCTGCACCTCAGTCTCCAACCTCTGCTCTCTTCAGCAGTCCTTCTGCACCCCAGTCTCCAAACTCTGCTCTCTGCAACAGTCCTACTGCAGCCCAGGGTAAAACTTTTGTTCTTTGTAACAATCCTTCTTCACCCCAGTCTCCAAACTCTGTTCTCTGCAAAAGTCGTTCTGCATCCCAGTCTCCAAAATCTGCTCCCTACAACAGTTCTTCTGCACCTCAGTCTGACAACTCTGCTCTCTTCAACGATCCTTGTGCACCCCAGTCTTTAAACTCTACTTTCTGTAAAAGTCTTTCTGAACCTCAGTCTCCAACCTCTGCTCTCTGTAAGATCCTGCTGCACCCCAGTTTCACAACTCTGCTCTCTATATTATTTCTTCTGCTCCCCAGTCTCCAATCTCTTCTCTCTGTAACTGTCCTTCTGCTCCGTAGTCTCCAACATCTGCTCTCTGTAACACTCGTTCTTTACCATAGTCTCAAACCTCTACTCTCTGTAAAAGTCCTTCTTTCCCGCAGTCTCCAAACTCTGCTCTGTGTAAGGGTCCTTCGGCACCCCAGTATCCATCCTCTGCTCTCTGTAACTATACTTCTGCACCCCAGTCTCCAACCTCTGCTCTCTGCAACGATTCTTTTGCACCCCTTTCTCCAACCTCTGCTCTCTGCAAAAGTCCTTCTGCATCCTAGTCTCTAACATCTGATCTCTGCAACAGTCTTTCTGAAGCTCAGTCTGAAAACTCTGCTCTCTGCAACAATCTTTGTGCACCCCAGTCTCCAAAATCTGCTTTCTGTAATAGTCCTTCTGCACCTCAGTCTCCAAAATCGGCTCTCTGTAACAGTGCTTCTGCACCCCAGCCTCCAACCTGTGCTCTCTGTAAGATCCTTCTGCACCCCAGTATCCAAATCTGCTCTCTGTAACATTCTTTCTGCTCCCCAGTCTCCAACCTCTGCTCTCTGTAACAGTCCTTCTGCTTTCCAGTCTCCAACCTCTGCTCTCTGTAACAGTCCTTCTGCTCCCCAGTCTCCAAATCTGCTCTCTGTAACATTCCTTCTGTACCGCAGTCCACAACCTCTCCTCTGTAACTTTTTTTTTTTGCACCACAGTCTCCAACCTCTCCTTTCTGTATCATTCCTTCTGCACCACAGTTTCCAAACTCTGCTCTCTTCAACATTCCTTCTGCACCTCAGTCTCCAACCTCTGCTCTCTGCCATAGCTCTTCTTCACCCCAGTCTTTAAACTCTGCTCTCTGCAACAGATCTTCTGCACCCCAGTTTCCAAGGTCTTCACTCTGAAATAGTCCTTACCCACACCAGTCTCCAACCTCTGCTCTCTTTAACAGTCCTCCTGTAGTGCAGTCTCCAAAATCTTCTCTCTGTAATGGTCCTTCTTCTCCCAAGTCTAAAACCTCTTCTTTCTCTAACAGTCCTTCTAAACCCCAGTCTCCAAGCTTTGCTATCTGTAACAGTCATTGTGCACCCCAGTCTCCAAACTCTTCTCTCCATAACAATAATTCTGCACCCCAGTCTCAAACCACTGCTCTCTGCAACGATCCTTTTGCACCCCATTCTCCAACTTCTGTTCTCTGCAAAAGTCCTTCGGCACCCCAGTCTTCAACATCTGCGCTCTGTAACAGTCCTTCTGAACCTTAGTCTGAAAACTCTGCTCTCTGCAACAATCCTTGTGTACCCCAGTCTCCAAACTCTGCTTTCTGTAACAGTCCTTCTGCACCTCAGTCTGCAAAATCGACTCTCTGTCACAGTCCTTCTGTACCACAGTCACCAACCTCTGCTCTCTGTAACGATCCTTCTGCACCACAGTCTCCAACCTCTCCTTTCTGTATCATTCGTTCTGCACCACAGTTTCCAACCTCTGCTTTTTGCAACATTCTTTCTGCACCTCAGTCTCCAAACTCTGCTCTCTGTGACAGTTCTTCTACACCCCAGTCTCCAACCTCAGCTCTCTGCATAAGTTCTGCTGCACCCCAGTCACCAAGATCTGCACTCTGAAAAAGTCCAGCTCCACACCAGTCTCCAAACTCTGTTGTCTGTCACAGTCCTTCTGTAGTGCAGATTCCAAAATCTGCTCTCTGTAACTGTCCTTCTACACCCCATGTCCAGCCTCTGCTCTCTTCAGCAGTCCCTCTGCAACCCATTGTCTAACCTCCGCACTCTGAAACAATCCTTCTGCACCTCAGTATCCAACCTCTGCTCTCTGCAACGGTCCTTCTGCACCTCATTCTCCAAACTCTACTAACTGTAAAAGTGTTTTTGCACCCCTGCTCCAAACTCTGTTCTCGGTAACAGGCCTTCTGCACCCCAGTCTCCAATGTCTGTTCTTTTTAACAATCCTTCTGCACCCCAGTCTCCAACCCCTGCTCTCTACAACGATCCTTCTGCACCCCTGTCTCAAACCTCTGCTCTCTGCAACAGTCCTTCTGAACCCCAGTCTCCAACATGTGCTCTCTGCAAATTCCTTCTGCACCTCAGTCTGAAAACTCTCTTCTCTGCAACGATCCTTGTGCACCCTAGTCTCCAACCTCTGCTCTCTGTAAAAGTCCTGCTGCACCTTGGTCTACAAACACTGCTCACTGTAATATCCTTGTGCTACCTTGTCTAATAACTCTGCTCTCTGTAACAGTTTTTCTGCACCCCAGTCTCCAACCTCTGCTCTCTGTAACAGGCCTTTTGCACCTCAATCTCCAAACTTTACTCTCTGCAACAGTCCTTCTGGACCTCCGTCGCCAAATTCTTACCTCTGTAAGATGATGCTGCAGCCCTATATCCAACCTCAGCTCTCTGTAAGAGTCCTTTTGCACCCATGTCTCCAACCTCTGCTCTCTGTAACAGGACTTCCGCACGTCAGTCTCAAACTCTGCTCTCTACAACAGTCCTTCTGCACCCTAGTTACCAACATCTGATCTCTGCAGCAGTACTTTTGCTCCCCAGATTCCGAGATCTGCTCTACATAACAGTCCTTCTGTACCGCAGTCTCCAACCTCTGCTCTCCATAACGGTCCTTCTACACACCAGTCTCCAACCTCTGCTTTCTGTATCAGTCAGTCTGAACCCCAGTCTCCAACCTCTGTTCTCTGTATCTATCCTTCTGCACCTCAGTCTTAAACCTGTTTTCTATGTAAGAGTCCTTCTGCACCTCAGTCTCAATCCTGTTCTCTTTGTAACGGTCCTTCTGCACCCCAATTTCCAAACTCTGCTTCCTGTAACAGTCCTTCTGCACCTGAGTCTCCAACCTCTGCTCTCCATAACGGTCCTTCTACACACCAGTATCCAACCTCTGCTTTCTGTATCAGTCTGTCTGAACCCTAGTCTCCAACCTCTGTTCTCTGTATCTATCCTTCTGCACCTCAGTCTTAAACCTGTTTTCTATGTAACAATCCTTCTACACCTCAGTCTCCAACCTCTGCTCTCTGTAACAGTCCTTCTGCACCTCAGTCTGAAACTTCTGCTTTCAGCACGATCCTTCTGCACCCCAGTATCCAAACACTGCTCTCTGTACAGTCCACCTGCACCTCAGTCTCCAACCTGTGCTCTCTGTAAGATCCGACAGCAACCCAGTCTTCAAACTCTGCTCTTTGTAACAGTGCTTCTGCACCCAGTCTCCAACCTCTCCTCTCTGTAACAGGCCTTCTAAATGCCAGTCTCCTAACTCTGCTCTCTGCAACGATATTTCTGCACCCCAGTCTCCAACAACTTCTATCTGCAATGATCCTACTGCACCCCAGTCTCCAAACTCTGATTTCTGCAACAGTCGTTCTGCACCTCAGTCTCCAACTTCTTCTCTCTGTAAGATCCTTCTGCACCCCTGTCTCCCAGCTCTGCTCCTTGAAACGATCCTTCTGCACCCCAGTCTCCAAACTCTCCTCGATGTAAAAGACCTTCTTCACCTCATTCTTTAATCTCTGCTCCCTGCAACAGTCCTTCTGCACCCCAGTCTCCAAACACTGCTCTGCGCAACAGTCTTTCTGTACTGCAGTCTACAACTTCTTCTCTCTGTAATGGTCTTTCTGCACCGCAGACTCTAATCTCTGCTTTCTGTATCAGTTTTTCTGCACCTCAGTCTCAAACCTCTGCTCTCGGCAAGAGTCCTTCTGCATTCCAGTCTCAAACCTCTGCTCTCTGAAACAGTGCTTCTGCACCCCAGTCTCCAAACTCTGCTTTCTGCAACATTCCTTCTGCACCCCAGTCTTAAAATTCTGTTCTCTGTAAAAATCGTCCTGCACCTCAGTCTCCAACCTCTGCTTTTTGTAACAGGACTTCTGCACCTCAGTCTCCAACCTCTGCTCTCTGCAACAGTCCTTCTGCACTCCAGTCTACAACCTCTTCTCTCTGCAATAGTCCTTCTCCACCCCAGTCTCCAACCTCTGCTCTCTGCAACAGTCCTTCTGCACCGCAGTCTCCAAACTCTGCTCTCGTTAACAGTCCTTCTGCACCAAAATCTCCAAACTCTGCTCTCTGTAAAATCTTTCTGCACTCCAGATTCTAAACTCTTCTCTCTGTAACATTCCTTCTCCACCCCAGTTTTTAACCTCTGCTTCCTGCAAGTGTCCTGTGGCACCCCAGTTTCCAAGCTCTGTCCTCTTTCACAGTCTTTCTGCTTCCCAGTCTCCAACATCTTCTCCTGTAACAGTCCTTCTGTACAGCAGTCTCCAAACTGTTCTCTCTGTAACATTCCTTCTGCACCCCAGTCTTCAACCTCTACTCTCTGCAACAGTTTTTCGATACCACAATCTCCAAACTCTGGTCTCTGTAACGGTCCTTCTGCACCCCAATTTCCAACCTCTGCTTTCTGTAACAGTCCTTCTGCACCTCAGTCTCCAAACTCTGCTCTCTCTAACAGTTTTTCTACACCTCAGTCTCGAACCTCTGCTCTCTGTAACAGTCCTTCGGAACCTCAGTCTGACACCTCTGCTCTCTGCATGATCCTCTTGCACCCCAAACTTCAACCACTTGTCTCTGTAACAGTCAAACTGCACCCCAGTCTCCAACTTCTGCTCTCTGTAACAGTCCTTCAGCACCTCAGTCTGACACCTTGCTCTCTGCACGATTCTTCTGCACCCCAGTCTCAAACCTCTGCTCTCTACAATGATCCTACTGCACCCCAGTCTCCAAACTCTGATCTCTGCAACAGTCCTCTGCAACTCAGTTTCCAAATTCTGCTCTCTGTAAGATCCTTCTAAACGCCCGTACCCAAATTCTGCTCTCTTTAAAAGTCCATCTGTACCCGAGTCTCCAAACTCTTCTCTCTGTAACAGGACTTCGGTACCTCAGTCTCCAACCTCTGCTCTCTGCAACAGACCTTCTGCATCTCAGTCTCCAAACTCTGCTCTCTACAACAGTCCTTCTGCAACCTAGTTACCAATATCTGCTCTCTGCAACAGACCTTTTGTACCCCAGTCTCCAACATCTGCTCTCTGCAACAGTTCTTCTGCACCCCAGTCTCCAATTTCTGCTCTCTGTAACAGTCCTTCTTCACCTCAGTCTCCCAACTCTGCTCTCTTTATAATCCTTCTGCAAGAAAGTATTCAAACTATGCATTCTGCAACAGTCTTTCTGCACAACAGTCTCGGAAATCTGCTCTCTGTAAGAGTCCTTCTACACCCAAGTCTCAAACCTCTTTTTTCTGTATCAGTCAATTTCAACCCCGTCTCCAACCTCTGTTCTCTGTATCTATCCTGCTGCACCTCAGTGTCCAACCTGTGCTCTATGTAAGAGTCCTTCTGCACACCAGTCTCCAAACTTTGCTCTCTGCAACAGTCCTTCTGTACTGCAGTCTCCAACCTCTGCTCTCTGTAACGGTCTTTCTGCACCCCAGACTCCAATCTCTGCTTTCTGTATCAGTCCATCTGCACCCCAGTCTCCAACTTCTTCTCTCTCTAAGAGTCCTTCTGCATCCCAGTCTCCAACCTCTGCTCTCGGTAACAGTCCTATACCGCAGTCTCCAACCTCTGCTCTCTTTAACGGTCCATCTGCACCCCAATTTCCAAACTCTGCTACCTGTAACACTCCTTCTGCACCTGAGTCTTCAAACTCTGCTCTCTGTAACAGTCCTTCTACAACTCAGTTTCCAGCCTCTGCTCTCTGTAACCGTCCTTCTGAACCTCAGTCTGAATCCTCTGCTCTCTACACGATCCTCTGCACCCCAGTCTCCTACCACTGCTCTCTGTAACAGTCCACCTGCACCTCAGTCTCCAACCTCTGCCCTCTGTAAGATCCTTCAGCAACCCAGTCTATAAACACTGCTCTCTATAACAGTCCTTCTGCACCTGAGTATCCAAGCTCTCCTCTCTGTAACAGGCCTTCTGCACGCCAGTCTCCAAACTCTGTTCTCTGTATCAGGCCTTCTGCACCCCAGTCTTTAACCTCTGCTCTCTGCAATGATCCTTGTGAACAAGAAACTCCAACCTCTGCTCTCTGCAATGATCCTACTGCACGCCAGTCTCCAACCTCTGATCTCTGCAACACTCCTTGTGCACCTCAGTCTCCAATTTCTTCTCTCTGTAAGATCCTTCTGCACCCCTGTCTCAAAGGCCTGCTTTTTGCAACGATCCTCCTGCACCCTAGTCTGCAACCTCTGCTCTATGTAACTGGACTTCTGCACCAAAATCTCCAACATCTACTCTCTGAAACAGTCCTTCTGCACCCCAGTCTCCAAACTCTGCTCTCTGCAACAGTCCTTCTGTACTGGAGTCTCTAACTTCTGCTCTCTGTAACGGTCTTTCTGTACCCCATAATCCAATCTCTGCTTTTTGCATCAGTCCTTCTGCACCCCAGTCTCCAACATCTGCTCTCTCTAAGAGTCCTTCTGCACCTCTGTCTCCGACCTCTGCTCTATGCAACAGTCCTTCTGCACCCAAGTCTCCAAGCTCTGCTGTCTGCAACAGTCCTTCTTCACCCCAGTCTTCCACCTCTGCTCTATGCAACAGACCTTCTGAACCCATTCTCAAAACTCTTCTCTCTGTTACAATCCTTCTGCACCTCAGTCTCCAAACTCTCTTCTCTGAAGGGTCCTACTGCACCTCAGTGTCCAACCGCTACTCTCAGTAACAGTCCTTGTGCACTTCAGTCTATAAACTCTGCTCTCTGTAGGATCCTTCTAAAACCCAGTCTCCAAACTCTGCTCTCTGTAACAGTCTTTCTTCACACCAGTGTCCAACCTCTGCTCTCTGCAAGAGTCCATCTGCACCCCAGTCTCCAAAATCTGCTCTCTGCAACAGTCATTCTGCACCTCAGTCTAAAAACTCTGCTGTCTGCAAGGAACCTTCTGCACCCCGTCTCCTACCTCTGCTGCCTGTAACATCCTTCTGCACCGCAGTCTCCCAATTCTGATCTCTGTAAGATCCTTCTGCAACCCAGTCTTTAAACTCTGCACTCTGTAACCGTCCTTATGCACAACAGTCTCCAACCTCTGCTCTGTGTAAGAGACCTTCTGTACTGCAGTCTCCAAACTCTGCTCTCCATAACGGGCCTTCTGCACCCCAGTCTCCAACCTCTGCTCTCTGCAATGATCCTACTGGACCACAGTCTCCAACCTCTGATTTCTGCAACAGTTTTTCTGCACCTCAGTCTGAAAATTCTGCTGTCTGCACGATCCTTCTGCACCCCAGTCTCCAACCACTGCTCTCGGTAACAGTCCCTTGCACCTCAGTCTCCAAACTCTGCTCTCTGTAAGATCCTTCATCAACCCAGTCTCCAAGCAGTGCTCTCTGTAACATACCATCTCACCCAAGTCTCCAAATTCTTCTCTCTGTAATGATTCTTCTCCACACCAGTCTCAAAACTCTGCTCTCTGCAACAGTCCTTTTGCACAACAGTCAACAACCTCTGCTCTCTGTAACCTTCCTTCTGCACCCCAGTCTCTAACTTCTGCTCTCTGTAACCTTCCTTCTGCACCCCAGTCTCTAACCTCTGCTCTCTGTAACCGTCCTTCTGCACCCAAGTCTCCAACCTCTGCTCTCCGTAACAGTCGTTCTGCACTTCAGTCTTAAAACTCTGCTCTCTGCAACAGTCCTTCTGCACCCCATTCTCCAACCTCTGCTCTCTGCAACAGTCCAATGCACCCCATTCTTAAAATTCTGCTCTTAGCAACAGTCCTTCTAACTCCAGTCTTTAAATTCTTCTCTGTGAAACGATCCTTCTGGAACCCAGGCTCCAATGTGTGCTCTCTGCAACAGTCCTTCTGCACCACAGTTTCCAACCTCTGCTCTCTGTAAGATCTTTCTGCACGCCAGTGTCCAAAATCTGCTGTCTCTAACATTCCTTCTCCACCACAGTCTGTAACCTCTGATTTCTTCGAAGGACCTGCGGCACCACAGTCTCCAACCTCTGTCCTCTGTAACAGTCCTTCTATTCCCCAGTCTCCAACATCTGCTCTCTGTAACAGTCCTTCTGTACCGAAGTCTCCAACTTCTGCTCTCTGTAACGGTCCTTCTGTAACCCAGTCTTTAACCTCTACTTTTTATATCAGTCCTTCTGAACCCCAGTCTCCAACCTCTGCTCTCTGTATCTATCCTTCTGCACCCCAGTCTCAAACCTGTGGTTTCTGTAACCGTCTTTCTGCACCCCAGTCTCAAACCTCTGCTCTCTGCAACAGTCCTTCTGCACCACAGTCTCCAAAATCTGCTCTCTATGATTCTTTTGCACTCCAGTTCCAAACTCTACACTCTGTAACATTCCTTCTCTACCCCAGTCTCCAAACTCTGTTTTCTGCAACAGTCCTTCTGCTCCCCAGGCTCCAACATATGCTCTCTGAAACAGTCCTTCTGAAACTCAGTCTTCACCCTCTGCTCTCCATAACGGTCCTTCTGCAACCCAGTCTACAAACTCTGCTTTCTGTATCAGTCTTTCTGAAGCCCAGTCTCAAACCTCTGTTCTCTGTATATATACTTCTACACCTCAGTCTCCAAACTGTTCTCTCTGTAACATTTTTTCTGCACCCCAGTCTCCAACCTCTGCTCTCTGTAACAGTTTTTCTATACCGCAATCTCCAAATCCTGGTCTCTGTAATGGTCCAACCTCTGCTTACAGTAACAGTCCTTCTGCACCTCAGTCTACAAACTCTGCTCTCTGTAACAGTTTTTCTACACCTCAGTCTCCAATTTCTGCTCTCTGTAAGATCCTTCAGCAACCCAGTCTCCAACCTCTACTATCTGTTACAGTCCACGTGCACCTCAGTCTCCAACCTCTGCTCTCTGTAAGATCTTTCAGCAACCCAGTCTCTAAACTCTGCACTCTATAACAGTACTTCTGCACCCCAGTTTCCAACCTCTCCTCTATGTAACAGGCATTCTGCATGCCAGTCTCCAAACTCTGCTCTCTGTAGCAGGCCTTCTGCACCCCAGTCTCCAAACTCTGCTCTCTGCAAAGATCCTTCTGCACACCAGTCTCCAACCTCTACTCTCTGCAATGATCCTACTGCACGCCAGTCTCCAACCTCTGATCTCTTCAACACTCATTCTGCACCTCCGTCTCCAACTTCTCTCTGTAAGATCCTTCTGCACCCCTGTCTTCAAGCTCTGCTCCTTGCAACGATCCTTCTTCACCACAGTCTCCAAATTCTGCTCTATGTAAAAGGACTTCTGCACCTCAGTCTCCAACATCTACTCTCTGCAACAGTCCTTCTACACCACAATCTCCAAACTCTGCTCTCTGCAACATTCCTTCTGTACTGCAGTCTCTAACCTCTGCTCTTTGTAACGGTCTTTCTGCACCCCATAATCCAATCTCTGCTTTCTGCATCAGTCCTTTTGCATCCCAGTCTCCAACATCTGCTCTCTCTACGAGTCTTTCTTCACCTCAGTCTCCAAACTCTACTTTTGGCAACAGTCCTTCTGCTCCCCAGTCTCCAACCGCTGCTGTCTGTAACAGTTCTTCTGCACGTCTGTCTCCAACCTCTGCTTTCTAAAACAGTATTTCTGCACTCCGGTTACCAACCTATTCTCTGCAACAGTCTTTCTGCACCCCCGTCGTCAACATCTGCTCTCTGCAACAGTCCTTCTACACCCCAGTCTCCAAACTCTGCTCTCTGCAAGGATCGTTCTGGACACCAGTCTCCATCGTCTGTTTTCTACAAAAGTACTTCTGCACCACAGTCTCCAAAATCTTCTCTCTGTAATATTTTTCTGGTCTCCAGTTTCCAAAATCTGCTCTCTCTAACATTCCTTCTCCACTGCAGTCTCCAACCTCTGCTTTCTGCAAGGGTCCTGCGGCACCCCAGTCTCCAAAGTCTGTCCTCTGTAACACTCCTTCTGTTCCCCAGTCTCAAACATCTGCTCTCTGTAACACACCTTATGTACCGTAGTCTCAAACTCTGTTTTCTGTAACGGTCCTTCTACAACCCAGTCTCCAACCTCTGCTTTTTTAATCAGTCCTTCTGAACCCCAGTCTCCTCCATCTGCTCTTTGTATCTATGCTTCTACACCTCAGTCTCCAAACTCTGCTCTCTGTAACAGTCCTTTTATACGGCAGTCTCCAACCTCTGCTCTCTGTAACGATCCTTCTGAACCCCAATTTCCTACCTCTGCTTTCTGTAACAGTCCTTTTGCTCCTCAGTGTCTAAACTCTGCTCTCTGTAACAGTCTTTCTACACCTCAGTCTCCAATCTCTGCTCTCAGTAACAGTACTTCTGCACCTCAGTCTGAAACCTCTGCTCTCCAGATTCTTCTGCACCCCATTCTCAAACCACTGCTCTCTGTAACAGTCCACGTGCACCTCAGTCTCCAACCTCTGCTCTCTGTACGTTCCTTCAGCAAACCAGCCTCCAAACTGTGCTCTCTGTAAAAGTCCTTCTGAACCCCAGACTCCAACCTCTCCTCTCTGTAACAGGCCTTCTGCACGCCAGTCTCAAAACTCTGCTATCTATAGTGGGCCTTCTGCATGCCAGTCTCAAAACTCTGCTCTTTGCAATGATCCTACTGCACCCCAGTCTCCAACTCCTGATCTCTGCAAGAGTCCTTCTGTACTTCAGTCTCCAAATTCTGCTCTCTCTAAGATCCTTCTGCACCCCTGTCTCCAAACATTGCTCTCTGTAACAGTCCTTCTGCACCACAGTCTCCAAAGTCTACTCTCTGCAACAGTCCTTCTTCACCCCAGTCTCCAACCTCTGCTCTCTGCAACACTCCTTCTGCAACCCAGTCTCAAACCTCTGCTCTCTGTAACAATCCTTCTTCACCTCAGTCTCAAAACTCTGTACTCTGCAACGTTCCTTCTGCACCTCAGTCTCAATCCTCTACTCTCTGTAACAGTTCTTCTGCACCTCATTCTCCAACCTCTTCTCTCTGCAGGACACTTCTCCAACCTAGTCTACAAACTCTGCTCTCTATAACAGTCCTTCTGCACAACAGTCTCCAAACTCTACTCTCTGCACTGATCCTTCTTCACACCAGTCTCCAACCTCTGCTCTATAAAAGAGTACTTCTTAACCATAGTCTCCAACATTTGCTCTCTGCAACAGTCCTTCTGCAACTCAGTCTGAAAACTCTGCTCTCTGCAACGATCATTCTGCACCTCAGTCTCCTACCTTTGCTCTCTGTAAGACCCTTCTGCATCCCAGTCTCCAAACTCTGCTCTCTGTAACAGTCCTTCTGAATAACAGTTTCCAACCTCGGCTCTCTGTAAGACGAATTCTGCAACCCAGTCTCAAAAGAATGCTCTCTGTAACAGGCCTTCTAAAACCAAGTCTCCAACCTCTTCTCTCTGCAATGATTCTTCACAACAGTCTCAAACCTCTGCTCTCGGCAAAAGTCCTTCTGCATCCTTGTCTCCAACCTCTGCTCTCTGTAAGACGCTTATTTACTCCAGTCTCCAACCTCTCCTCTCTGTAACAATCCTTCTGGACCCCACTCTTCAACATCTGTTTTCTGCAAAAGGTCTTCTGCACCGCAGTCTGAAAACTATGCTCTCTTCAACGACCTTTCTGCACCCCAGTCTCCTACATCTTCTCTCTTTAACAGTCCTTCTGCACCTCTGTCTCCCAACTCTGCTCTTTTCAGATCCTTCTGCAACCCAGTCTTTGAACTCTGCACTCTGTAACAGTCCTGCTGCACAAAAGTCTCAAACCTCAGCTCTCTGTTACAGTCCTTCTGCACCTCAGTCTCCAAACTCTTATCTCTGTAACAGTCCTTCTGCACCTCAGTCTCAAATCTCTACTCTCTATAGCAGTCTTTCTGTACCTCAGTCTGAAACATTTGCTCTCTGCATGATCCTTCTACACCCAGTCTCCAACCACTGCTCTCTGTAAGAGTCCACCTACACCTCAGTAACCAAACTCTGCTCTTTGTAAGATTTTTCAGCAACCCAGTCTCCTAACACTGCTCTCTATAACAGTACTTTTGCACCCCACTCTCCAACCTCTCCTCTCTGTAACAGGCCTTCTGCACGGCAGTCTCCAAACTCTGCTCTCTGCAACGATATTTCTGCACCCCACTCTCCAACCACTGCTCTCTGCAATGATCATACTGCACCCCGGGCTCCAATCTCTGATCTCTGCAACAGTACTTCTGCACCTCAGTCTCCAACTTCTGCTCTCTGTAAGATCCTTCTGCGCCCGTGTCTGCAAGCTCTGCTCTTTGCAACAATCCTTCTGCACCCCAGTCTCCAACCGCTTCTCTATGTAAAAGAAATTCTGCACCTCAGTCTCCAATCTCTGCTCTCTGCAACAGTCCTTCTGCACTACAGACTCCAATCTCTGATTTCTGTATCAGTCCTTCTGCATCTCAGTCTCCAACCTCTGCTCTATGCAACATTCTTTCGCAACCCATTCTCCAAGCTCTGCTTTCTGCAACAGTCCTTCTGCATCCCAGTCTCCAACCTCTGCTCTCTGCAACAGTCTTTCTGCACCTCAGTCTCCAACATCTGCTCTATGTAACAGGACTTCTGCACCTGAGTCTCAAACCGCTGCTCTCTGCAACAGTCTTTCTGCACTCCAGTCTCCAACCTCTTCTCTCTGTAACAGTCCTTCTGCACCCCAGTCTCCAACCTCTGCTGTCTGCAACTGTCCTTCTGCACCCCAGTCTCCAACCTCTGCTCTCTGCAACAGTCCTTCTGTAAAACAGTCTCCAATTTCTGCTCTGTGTAAGATTCTTCTGCACTCCAGTTTCCAAACTCTGCCCTCTGTATCATTCCTTTTCCAACCCAGTCTTTAACCTCTGCTTTCTGCAAGTGTCCTTCGGAACTCCAGTCTCCAACCTCTGTCCTCTGCAACAGTCTTTCTGAACTCCAGTCTCCAAACTCTGCTTTTGGTATCAGTCCTTCTGAAGCCCAGTCTCAAACCTCTGTTCTCTGTATCTATCCTTCTGCAACTCAGTCTCCAGTCTGTTCTCTTTGTAACATTCCTTCTGCACCCCAGTCTCCAAACTCTGCTCTCTGTAACAGTTTTTCTATACTGCAGTCTCCAAATCCTGGTCTCTGTAACGGTCCTTCTGCACCCCAATTTCCAACCTCTACTTAGTGTAACAGTCCTTCCGCACCTCAGTATCAAAACTCTGCTCTCTGTAACAGTCCTTGTGCAACTCAGTCTGAAACCTCTTCTCTATGTAACGGTCCTTCTGCACCCCAGTCTCAAACCTCTTCTCTCTGCAATGATCCTACTGCATCCCAGTCTCCAACCTCTGATCTCTGCAACAGTCATTCTGCACCCCAGTCTCCAGCTTCTGCTCTCTGTAAGATTCTTCTGCACCCCTGTATCCAACCTCTGCTCTCTGTAACAGTTCTTCTGCACCAGAGTCTTTAACCTCTGCTCACTGTAGCACGACTTCCGCACCTCATTATCCAAACTCTGCTCTCTGCAACAGTCCTTCTGCACCCCAGTCTCCAACCTCTGCTATCTACAACAGTTTGTCTGCTCCCTAGTTACAAACATCTGCTCTCTGGAACAGACCTTCTGCACTCTAGTCTTCAACTTCTACTCTCTGCAACAGTCATTCTGCACCTCAGTCTGAAAACTCTGCTCTCTGTAACGACCCTTCTGTACCCAAGTCTCCTAGCTCTGCTCTCTGTAACAGTCCTTCTGCACCTCAGTCTCTCAACTGTGCTCTCTGTTTGATCCTTCTGCAACCCAGTCTTTAAACTCTGAACTCTGTATAGTCCTTCTGAACGACAGTCTCTAAACTCTGCTCTCTGTAACAGGACTTCCGGAAACCAGTATCCAAACTCTGCTCTCTGTGATAGGCCTTCTGCAACCCAGTCTCCAACCTCTTCTCTCTGCAACGATTCTTCTCCACCCAAGTCTCCTACATCTACTCTCTGCAACAGCCCGTTTGCACCCCAGTCTCCAATCTCTGCTCTCTGTAAGATCCATCTAAACCCCAGTCTCCAACCTCTGCTTTCTGTAACAGTCCTTCATCAACACAGTCACCAAAATCTGCTCTCTGTAACAGTCCTTGTGCCCCTCAGTCTCCAACCTCTGCATTCTGTAACAGTCCTTCTGCACCCCAGTCTAAATCATCTTCTCTCTGAAACAGTCCTTCTGCACCCCAGTCTCCAAACTCTGCTATCTGCAACAGTCCTTCTGCACCCCAGTCTCCAAACCCTGCTCTCTGCAACGATCTTTCTGCACCACAGTCTCCAACATCTGCTCTCTGCAACAGTCCTTCTGCACCTCAGTCTGAAAACTCTGCTCACTGTAACATTCCTTATCCACGTCAGTCTTTAATCTCTGTCCTCTGCAACAATCATTCTGCTCCGCAGTCTCTGAGATCTGCTCTTTGTAACAGTCCTTCTGTACCAGAGTCTCCAACTTCTGCTCTTTGTAACGGTCCCTCTACACCCCAGTCTCCAAACTCTGCTTTGTGTATCAGTCTGTCTGAACACCAGTCTCCAACCTCTGTTCTCTGTATCTATCCTTTTGCACCTCAGTCTCAACCTGTGCTCTATGTAAGAGTCCTTCTGCACACCAGTCTCCAACCTCTGATCTCGGTAACAGTCCTATACAGCAGTCTCCAAACTCTGCTCTCCTTAACGGTCCTTCTGCACACCAATTTCCAAAATCTGCTTCCTGTAAAAGTCCTTCTGCACCTGAGTCTCCAAACTCTGCTCTCTGTAACAGTCCTTCTACACCTCAGTCTTCAACATATGCTCTCTGTGACAGTCCTTCTGCACCTCAGTCTGAAAATTCGGCTCTCTGCACGATCCTTCTGCACCCCAGTCTCCAACCACTGCTCTCGGTAACAGTCCCCCTGCACCTCTGTATCCAATCTCTGCTCTCTGTAAGATCCTTCATCAACCCAGTCTCCAACAACTTATCTCAGTAACAGACCTTCTGCACCCAAGTCTCCAAATTCTTCTCTCTGCAACGATTCTCTCCACACCAGTCTCATAACTCTGCTCTCTGCAACAGTCCTTCTGCACCCCAGTCTCCAACCTCTGCTCTATGTAACCGTCCTTCTGCACTGCAGTCTCCAAACTCTGCTATCTGCAACGCTCCTTCTGGACCCCAGTCTCCAACGTCAGCTCTCTTCAACAGTCCTTCTGCACCACAGTCTCCAACCTCTGCTTTTTGTAAGACTCTTATGCACTCCAGATTCCATACTCTGCACTCTGTAACATTTCTTCTCCACCCCAGTCTCCAAACTCTGTCCTCTGCAACAGCCATTCTGCTCCCCAGTCTCCGACATCTGGTCCTTCTGTACCGCAGTCTCCAACCTGTGCTCTTTGTAACAGTCCTTCTACACCACAGTCTCCAACCTCTGCTTTCTGTATCAGTCTGTTTGAACCACAGTCTCCAACCGCTGTTCTCTTTACCTATCTTTCTGCACCTCAGTCTCCAAACTCTGTTCTATGCAACGATCCTTCTGCACCTCAGTCTCCAACCTCTACTCTCTTTAACAGTCCTTCTGCACTACAGTCTCCAAACTCTGCTCTCTGTAGCATCCTTCTAAAACCCAGTCTCCAAACTCTACTCTCTATAACAATCCTTCTACACACCAGTCTCCAACCTCTGCTCTCTGAAACGATCCTTCTTAACCCCAGTTTCCAATGTCTGCTCTCTGCAACAGTCTTTCTGCACCCCAGTCTCCAATATCTGCTCTCTGCAACAGTCATTCTGCACTTCAGTGGGAAAACTCTGCTGTATGCAACGAACCTTCTGCACCTCAGTCTCCCAACTCTGCTCTCTGTAAGATCCTTCTGCAACCCAGTCTTTAAACTCTGCACTCGGTAATCGTCCTTCTGCACAACAGTCTCCAAACTCTGCTCTCTGCAACAGGACTTCTGCATCCCAGTCTCCAACCACTGTTCTCTGTAACAGGCCTTCTGCACCCTAGTCTCCAAACACTTCTCTCTGCAAGGATTCTTTTTCACACCAGTCTCCAACCTCTGCTCTCTGTAACTGTCCTCTTGCACCACAGTCACCAAAATCTGCTCTCTGTGAGATCCATCTGAACCCCAGTCTCCAACCTCTGCTCTCTGTAACAGTTTTTCTGCACCTCATTTTCCTACCTCTGCTCTCTGCAACAGTCTTTCTGAACCGCACTCTCCAAGCTCTGCTCTTTGCAACAGTCCATCTGCACCCCAGTCTCCAACATCTGCTCTCTGCAACAGTCCTTCTACACTCCAGTCTCCAACTCTGCTTTCTGCAATGATCTTTCTGAACCCCAGTCTCCAACATCTGCTCTCTGTAAGAGTCCTTCTGGACCACAGTCTCCAAGCTCTGCTCTCTGTAACAATCCTTCTGCACCCCTGTCTGCAACCACTGCTCTCTATAAGATACTTCTGCAACCCAGTTTCAAACACTGCTCTCTGTAACAGTTATTCTGCCAACCGGTCTCCAGCCTCTGCTCTTTGCAATGATCCTTTTTCAAAAATGTCTCCAAACTCTTCTCTCTGCAACAGTCCTTCTACACCCCAGTCTCCAATATCTGCTCTCTGCAACAGT
The DNA here is from genome assembly GCF_052094955.1 of Ictidomys tridecemlineatus. Taxonomy (NCBI): domain Eukaryota; kingdom Metazoa; phylum Chordata; class Mammalia; order Rodentia; family Sciuridae; genus Ictidomys; species Ictidomys tridecemlineatus. Next base: position 31,251 of record NW_027524107.1, read on the forward strand.
CCATTTGCACCTCACTCTTAAAAGTTTGCTCACTGCAAGGAGCCTTCTGCACCACAGTCTCCTACTTCTGCACTCTGTAACACTCCTTCTGCACAACAGTATCCAAACTCTGCTTTCTGTAACATGATTTCTGCCACACAGTCTCCAAACTCTGCTCTCGGTAACAGGCCTTCTGCACCCCAGTCTTCAACCTTTTCTCTCTGCAACTCTTCTTCTCCACCCCAGTCTCCAGAATCTGCTCTCTGCAACAGTCCTTTTGCACCCTAGTCTCAAAACTCTGCTCTCTGTAAGATCTATCTGAACCCGAGTCTCCAAACTCTGCTCTCTGTAACAGTCCTCTGCACCCCAGTCTCCAAACACTGCTCTCTGTAACAGTCCATCTGCATCCCGATTTCCAAACTCTGCTTCCTATAAAAGTCCTTCTGCACCCCAGTCTCCAACCTCTACTCTCGGCAACAGTCCTTAGGCACTCCAGTCTCCATCATCTGCTCTCTGCAACAGTCCTTCTGCACCCAGTCTCCAACCTCTGCTCTCTGCAACAGTCTGTCTTCAACGCAGTCTCCAAACTCTGCTCTCTACAAAGATACTTCCGGACACTAGTCTCCAAACTCTACTCTCTGCAACAGTCCTTCTGCACCACAGTCTCCAACCTCTGTTCTCTGCGACAGTCTATCTGAACCCAAGTCTCCAAACTCTGATTTCTGGATCAGTCCTTTTGCACCCCAGTCTCCATCCTCTGCTCTCTGTAACAGGCTTTCTGTACCACAGTCTTCAAACTCTGCATTTTGTAACCATCCTTCTGAACCCCAGTCTTCAACCTCTTCTCTCTGCAATGATTCTTCTGCTCCCCAGTCTCCAAAGTCTTCTCTCTGCAACAGTTTTCCCCGCACCCCAGTCTTCAAACTCTTCTCTCTGTAAGATCCTTCTGCACCTCAGTTTCAAAAATCTGCTCTCTGTAACATTTCTTCTCCACCCCAGTCTCCCACCTCTGCTGTTCTCAATGGTCCTTCTGCACCCCAGTCTCCAACCTCTGTTCTCTGTGACAGTCCATCTGAACCCAAGTCTCCAACCTCTGTTATCTGCAACAGTCATTCTGTAGCCCATTCTCCGACCTCTGCTACCTGCAACAGTCCTTCTGCACCACAGTGTCCACCATCTGCTCTCTGCCACAGTCCTTCTGTACACTAGTCTGCTCTTTGTAACGGTCCTTATGCACCCGAGTTTCTAAAGATTCCTTTCTGTATCAGTCCTTTCTGACCCCAGTCTCATAACTCTACTCTCTCAAACATTCCTTCTGCACATCAGTCTCCAAACTCTGCTCTCTGAAACAGATTTTCTTCATTCCAGTCCCCAACCTCTGCTCTCTGCAACAGTCCTTTTACACCGCAGTCTCCAACATCTGCTCTCTGCAACAGTCCTTCTACACCTCTGTCTCTAAACTCTACTGTCTGTAACTGTCCTTATGCACCTCAGTCTTTAACCTCTTATCTCTGTAAGAGTCCTTCTGCACTCTAGCCTCCAATATCTCCTCACAGCAACCGTCCTTCTGCAACCCGTCTTTAACGTCTGCACTCTCAACAGTCCTTCTGCACCTCAGTCTGATAACTCTGCTCTATGCAAGTATCCATCTGCACCCCAGTCTCCAACCTCTGCTCTTTGTAACAGTTTACCTGCTCCCCAGTCTCCAAACTCTGCTCTCGGTAACAGGCCTCCTGCACCCCGGTCTACAAACTCAGCTCTATGTAACAGGCCTTCAGCACCCCAGTATCCAACCTATTCTTTCTGCAATGATACTTCTACACCCCAGTCTCCAACATCTGAACTCTGCAACAGTTCTTCTGCACCCCAGTCTCCAACCTCTGCTCTCTTGAAGATCCTTCTGCACCCAGTTTCTAACCTCTGCTCTCTGAAACAGTCTATCTGTACCCCAGTCTCCAAACTCTGCTCTCTGTAACAATGCTTCTGCTCATCAGTCTCCAACCTCTGCTCTCTGAAAAGGTCTTTCTACACCTCAGTCTCTAACCTCTGTTTTCTGCAATAGTCCTTATGCACCCCAGTGTGCAACCTCTGCTCTCTGTAAAAGTCCTTCTGTACTACAGTCTCCAACTTCTGCTCTTTGTAACGGTCCTCTGCACCACAGTCTCCAAACTCTGCTTTCTATATCAGTCCTTTTGCACCGCAGTCTCCAAACTCTGCTCTCTGTAACGGTCCTTCTAAACCTCATCTACAAACTCTTCTCTCTGCATCAGTCCTTCTGCACCTCAGCTTCAACCTCTTCTCTCTACAACAGTCTTTTTGCACCCAAGTCTCCAAACTCTGCCTTCTATAATAGTCCTTCTGCACCCCAGTCTCCAATCTCTGCTCTCTGTAAGATCTATCTGCACCCCAGTCTCAAACCTCTGCTCTCTGTAAAAGTTCTTCAGCACCTCAGTCTCCAACCTCATCTCTCTGTAGAAATCCTTTTTCAAGTCAGTCTCCAACCGATGCTCTCAGCAACGGTCCTTCTGCACCTAAGTCTCCAAACTCCATTTTCTGCAACAGTTTTTCCGCACCCCAGTCTTAAACCTCTGCATTCTGCAACAGTCCTTCTGCACCCAAGTCTCCAACCTCTGCTCTCTGTAACAATCCTTCTGCACCTCAGTCTCCAACCTCTGCTCTCTGCAACGGTCCTTCTGCACCCCTGTCTCCAAACTCTGTTGTCTCCAACAGTCTTTCTTCGCCTCAGTTTTCTGCACCCCAATCTCCAACCCCTACTCTCTGCAAAAGTCCTTCTGCACCCCAGTCTCCAACCTACTCTCTACAACAGTCCTTCTGCACCCAAGTCTCCAACATCAGATCTCTGCAACAGTCCTTCTCAACCACAGTCTCCAATTTCTGCTCTCTGTAACAGTTTCTCTGTACTGCAACTTCCAAACTCTTCTCTCTGTAACTGTCTTCTGAACCCTAGTCTCCAACCACTGCTTTTTCTATCAGTCCTTCTGCACTCAAGTATCCAATCTCTGCTCTCTGTAACAGGCCATCTGCACCTCAGTCTCCAAATTCTGCTCCCTGCAAAGGTCCTTTGGCACCCCAATCGCCATCCTCTGCTCGCTGCTACAGTCCTTTTACACCCAAGTCTCAAACTTCTGCACTCCGCAAGAGTCCTTCTGCACCTCAGTCTCCAACATCTGCTCTCTGCAATGGTCTTTTTGCACCTCAGTATTCAACATCTATCTCTGTAACAGTCCTTCTGCACCTCAGTCTCCATCCTCTGCTCTCTGTAACAGGCCTTCTTCACTCAAGTCTCTGAACTCTGCTCTCTTTAACAGTCCTTCTGCACCCCAATCTCCAAACTCTGCTCTCTGGAGCAGTCCTTCTGCACCTCAGTGTCCAAAGTCTGCTCTCTGTAAGATCCTTCTGAAACCCAGTCTCCAACATATGCTTTCTGCAATGGTCCTTCAGAACCAGAGTCTCCAACCTCTTTCCTCTACAACATTTATTGTGCACCCCAGTCTCCAACCTCTGCTCTCTGTAACAGTCCTTCTGTACTGCAGTCTCAAAACTCTGTTCTCTGTAAGGGTCTTTCTGCACCCCATCTCCAACCTCTGCTTTCTGTATCAGTATTTCTGCAACCCAGTCTACAGACTCTGGCTTTCTGTATCCGTCTTTCTGCACGCCAGGCTTCAACCTCTGCTCTCTGTAACAGTCCTTCTGCACGCCAGTCTTCCAACCTCTGCTCTCTGTAACAGTCCTTCTGCACATCAGTCTCCAAACTCTTTAATCTGTAAGAGGCCTTCTGCACCCCAGTCTACAACCTCTCCTCTCTGTAACAGGCCTTCTGCATTCAACTCTCTAAACCCTGATCTCTTTAACAGTCCTTCTGCACCCCAGTCTCAAACCTCTGCTCTCAGTATCAGTCCTGCACCCAAGTCTCCAAACACTGCTCTCTGTAACAGTTTTTCTGAACATCAGTCTTCAACACCTGCTCTCTGCAAGAGTCCTTCTGCACCACAGTCTCCAACCTCTGCTCTCTAGAACAGTCCTTCTATACCCCAGTCTCCATAATCTACTCTCTGCAATGATCCTTTTGCACCCCAGTCACCAACGTCTGCTCTCTGCAAAATTTTTTCTACACTCCAGTCTCGAAACTTTCATCTCTGTAAGATCTTTCTGCACCCCCAGTTTCCAAACCCTGCTCTCTGTAACATTCCTTCTGCACCCCAGTCTCCAACCTGTTCTCTACAACAGTTCTTCTGTACCGCAGTCTTCAACCTCTGTTCTCAGGAAAAGTCCTTCTGAACCCAAGTCTCCAACCTCTGCTTTCTATATAATTCTTTCTTCACCACAGTCTCCAAACTTTTCTCTCTGTAACAGTTTTTCTGCACCTCACTCTGCAACCTCTGCTCTCTGCAGCAGTCCTTCTGCAACCAAGCTCTTCAACCTCTTTTCTCTGCAACAGTCCTTCCTCACCCCAGTCTCCAAAATATGTTCTATGTAATAGTCCTTTTCCACCGCAGGTCTCCAACCTCTGCTCTCTGCAACAGTACTTCTGTAATGCAGTCTCCAACCTCTGCTCTCTGTAATGGTCATTCTGCACCCAAGTCTCCAAACTCTCCTTTCTGTATCAGTCCTTCTGCACCCCGGTCTCGAACCTCTGCTCTCTGTAACAGTCCTTCTGCACCTCAGACTCCAACCTCTTCTCTCTGCAACAGTAATTCTGGGCCCCAATCTCTAACCTCTGCTTTCTGCAATGGTCCTTTTGCACCCCAGTCTCCAACCTCTGTTCTCTACAACACTTATTTTGCACCCCAGTCTCCAACCTCTGCTCTCTGTAACAGTCTTTCTGTACCGCTGTCTCCAACCTGTGTTCTCTGTAAGGGTCCTTCTGAAGCCCAGTCTCCAACCTCTGCTTTCTCTATCAGTCCTTCTGCCCCACATTCT
>NW_027524108.1:0-36162 GCF_052094955.1 Ictidomys tridecemlineatus
TACAGAAAGCAGAGATTTAAGACTGGGGTGCAGAAGGACTCTTAGAGAGAACAGAGGTTGGAGACTGAAAGACTCTTATAGAGAGCAGACGTTGGAGATTGGGGTGCAGAATGACTGTTGTAGAGAACAGAGGTTGGAGACTGGTTTACAGAAGGACCATTGCACAAAGTAGAGGTTGGAGACTGGGTTTCAGAAGGATCATACAGAAAGCAGAGTTTTGAAACTGAGGTGCAGAAGGACTGTGGAAGAGAGAAGAGGTTGGAGATTTGGCAGAAATTTGGAAACTGGGGTGCAGAAGGCCCCTTACAGAGAGCAGAGGTTGGAGACTGGGGTGGAGAAGGACTGTTGCAGAGAGCAATGGATGGAGACTCGGGTGCAGAAGGACTCTTACAGAGAGCAGAGTTTGAAGACTGGTTGCAGAAGGACTGTTTCAGAGAGAAGAGGTTCCAGAGTGAGGTGCAGAATGACGGTTACAGAGAGTAGAGTTTAGAGACTGTGGTGCAGAAGGACTGATACAGAAAGTAGAGGTGGGAGACTGGGTTGCAAAAGGACCCTTACAGAGAACAGAGGTTGGAGACTGCAGTACAGAAGGACTGTTTTAGAGAACAAGGTTGGAGACTGGGGTTAAGAGGTACCAATGCAGAGAGCAGAGGTTGGAGACTAGGCACAGGTTGGAGACTGAGGTGTAGAAGGAGTGTTACAAAGAGCAAGTTTGGAGACTGAGGTGAAGAAGGACTGTTACAGAAATCAGAGGTTGGAAATTGGGTTGTAGAAGGACCCTTACAGAGAGCAGAGTTTGGAGACTTCCGTACAGAAGGACTGTTACACAGAGCAGATCTCGGAGACTGCGGAGCAGAAGGACTGTTGCAGAGGACAGAAGTTGGAGACTGTGGTGGAGAAGGAATGTTACAGAGAGTTGCACAGAGCAGAAGTTGGAGACTAGGGTCCAGAAGGATCGTAACAGAGAGCAGATTTTAGAGACTGAGGTGCAGACGGACTGTTAAAGAGAGAAGAGTTTGAAGACTGAGGTGCAGAAGGACAGTTACAGAGAGCAGAGTTTGGAGACTGGTATGCAGAAGGACTGTTACAGAGAGCAGAGGTTGGAGACTGGGGTTCAGATGGATCTTACAGAGAGCAGAGTTTGGAGACTGGGGTGCAAAAGGAACGTTGCAGAGAGCAGATTTTGGAGACTGGGAGGGAGAACAATCGTTGCAGAGAGAAGAGGTTGGAGACTGGAGTGCATAAGGATCTTACAGAGAGCAAAGGTTCGTTACTAGGGTGCAGAAGGACTGTTGCCGAGAGCAGAGGTTGAAGACTGGGGTGGAAAAAAATCATTGCAGAGAGAAGAGGTTGGAGACTGGGGTTCTGAAGGCCTGTTACAGAGAGCAGATTCGAGACTGGGTTGCAAAAATCCTGTTATAGAGAACAGAGCTTGGAAACTATTCTGCTACAGTCTTTCAGCGCCCAAATCTCCAACCTCTTCTCTCTTCCACAGTCCTTCTGCACCTCAGTTTCAAAACTCTGCTTTCTGTATGATCCTTCTGAAACCCAGTCTCCAACCTCTACTTTGTGCAATGGTCCTTCTGTAAACCAGTCTCCAACCTCTGTTCTCTACAACAGTCATTCTGCACCCCAATCTCCAACGTCTGCTCTCTATAAGAGTCTTTCAGTCTCCAACCTCTGTTCTCTCTAAGAGTCCTTCTGCACCCCAGTCTTAAATCTCTGCTTTCTGTATCAGTCCTTCTACACTGCAGTCTCTAAACAGTGCTCTCTCCAACGATCCTTCTGCACCTCAGTCTCCAACCTCTGCTCTCTCTAACAGTCCTTCTGTACCTCATTCTCCAACCTATGCTCTCAGTAAGATTCTTTGCAACCCAGTCTCCAAACTATGATCTCTGTAACTGTTTTTCAGCACCCCAGTCTCCACGAACTGCTCTCTGTAAAAGGCATTCTTCACCCCAGTCTCCAACCTCGGATGTATGTAACAGACCTTTTGCACCCAATATCCAAACTCTTCTCTCTTCAATGATCCTTCTCCACCCCAGTCTCCAACCTCTGCTATCAGCAACAGTCCTTCTGCACCCCAGTCTCCAACCTATGCTCTCTTTAATATCTATCTGCACACCTGTCTCCAACCTCTGCTCTCTGTAACACTCCTCTGTACCCCAGTCTCCAACTTGTGCTCTCTGTAATGGTCCTTCTGTACCTCAGTCTCCAACATCTGCTCTCTGAAACACTCTTTCTGCACCCCAGTCTCCTAACTTTGCTCCCTGCAACAGTTTCTTTGCCCTTCTGTATTCAACCTGTGCTCTCACTATAAGTCCTTCTGCACCACAGTCTCCAACCTCTGCTCTCTCTAACAATTTTTCTGAATCCCAGTCTCCAAACTTTGCTCTCTGCAAGGATCCTTTTGCACCCCAGTCTCCAAAGTCTGCTCTCTGTAACAGTCCTTCTGCACCCCAATCTTCAAAATCTACTTTCTGTATCAGTCCTTCTACACCCCATTCTCCATACTCTGCTCACCCCAAAGATACTTCTGCACCCCAGTATCCATCCTCTGCTCTCTGCAACTTTCCTTTTGAACCCCAATCTCTAGCATCTGTTCTCTGCAACAGTTTTTCTCCACCCCAGTCTCCAAACTGTGCTCTCTGTAACAGTTCTCCTGGACCCCAATCTCGAAACTCTACTCTCTGCAACAGTCCTTCTACACCCCAGTCTTCAAACTCTGCTATTTAAAACAGTCCTCTGCACCCCAGTCTCCAACCTCTGCTCTCTTTAACAATCCTTCTGCACCTCAGTTTCCAAACTCTGCTCTCTACAACGGTCCTTCTACACCTCAGTCTCTAAACTCTACTCTCTGTAACAGTCCTTCTGCACCTCAGTCTCCAACATCTGCTCTCTGTAAGATACTCCTGCAACCCAGTCTGTAAACTCTTCCCTCTTTAACAGTTGTTCTACATTCCTTGTCCAACCTCTCTTCTTGTAACAGTCCTTCTGCACGTGGGTCTCAAAACTCTACTCGCTACAACGATCCTTCTGCACCAAAGTCTCCAACCTCTGCTCTCTGCAACAGTCTTTCTGCACACCAGTCTCAAATATCTGCTCTCTTCAAAAGTCCTTCTGCACCTCAGTCTGAAAACTCTGTTCACTGCAACGATCATTCTGCACCCCAGTCTCCAACCTCTGCTCTCTGTAACAGTCCTGCTGTACCACAGTCTCCAAACGCTGCTCTCTGTAAGATTCTTCTGCAATCCTGTCTCCAAACTCTGCTGTCTGTAACAGTCCTTCTGCACCGGAGTCTCCAAACTCTGCTTTCTGTATCAGTCCATCTGCACCCCAATCTTCAAACTCTTCTGTCTGTAACAATACTTCTGCACCTCAGTCTACAAACTCTGCTCTCCGCAACATTGCTTCTGCTCCTAAGTCTCCAAACTCTGCCTCTGTAACAGTCCTACTGAAAGGCAGTCTCCAACCTCTACTCTCTGCAACAGTGCTTCTGTACCAAAATCTCAAAACTGTGCTCTTGGAAACAGTCCTTCTACACCCCATGTCCAAACTCTGCTCTCTGTAACAGGCCGTCTGAACCCCAGTCTCAAACCTATGCTCTCTGGAACAGTCCTTCTGCACTCCAGTCTCCAAACTCTGCTCTCTGCAACAGTCCTTCTGAACCCCAGTCTCAAACCTCTTCTCTCTGCAACAGTCCTTCTGCACCCGAGTCTCCAAACTCTGCTTTCTGCAACGATCCTTCTGGACCAAAGTCTCCAACCTCTGCTCTCTGGAAAAGTCCTTCTGCACAACAGTCTCCAACCTCTGCTCTCTGTAAGATCCTTCTGCACTCCAGTTTCTAAACTCTGCTCTCTGTAACATTCCTTCTCCACCCCAGACTTTAATCTCTTCTTTCTGCAAGTGTCGGCACCCCAGTCTCCAACCTCTGTCCTTTGCAAAAGTCCTTCTGCACCCCAGTCTCCAACATCTGCTTACTGTAACAGTCCTACAGCAACCAAGTCTCCAAACTTTGCTTTCTGTATCAGTCCTTCTGAACACCAGTCTCAAAACTTTGCTCTCTGTATCTATCCTTCTGCACCTCAGTCTCCAACCTGTGCTCTCTGTAACATTCCTTCTACACCCCAGTCTCCAACCTCTGCTCTCTGTCACAATTTTTCTATACCGCAGTCTCCAAACTCTGGTCTTTTTAACGCTCTTTCTGCACCCCAATTTCTAAACTCTGCTCTCTATAACAGTACTTCTACACCTCAGTCTCCAACCTCTGCTCTCTCTAACAATCTTTCTGCACCTCAGTCTGACACCTCTCCTCTCTGCACGGTCCTTCTGCACCTAAGTCTCAAACCACTGCTCTCTGTAACAGTCCACCTGCACCCCAGTCTCCAACCTCTACTCTCTGTAACAGGACTTCTGCACGCCAGTCTCCAAACTCTGCCCTCTATAGCAGGCCTTCTGCACCCCATTCTCCAAAATCTGCTCTCTGCAATGATCCTTCTGCACCCCAGTCTCCAAACTCTGCTCTCTGCAATGATCCTAATGCACCCCAGTCTCCAAACTCTGATCTTTGCAACAGTCTATCTGCACCTCAGTCTCCAAATTCTGCTCTCTGTAAGATGCTTCTGCACCCCTCTATCCAACCTCTGCTCTCTGCAGCAGTCTTTCTGCACCCCAGTCTCCAACCTCTTCACTCTACAAGAGTCCTTCTGCACACTGGATACCAACATCTGCTTTCTGCAACAGTCCTTCTGCACCCCAGTCTCCAACATTTGCTCTCTGCAACAGTTATTCTGCACCTCAGTCTGAATACTCTACTCTCTGCAATGACACTTCTGCACCCCAGTCTCCTACCTCGGCTCTCTGTAACAGTCCTTTTGCAACTCAGTCTCCCAACTCTGCTCTCTGTAAGATTCTTCTTCAATCCAGTCTTTAAACTCTGCACTTTATACCTGTCCTTCTGCACAACAGTCTCCAACTTCTGCTCTCTGTAACAGGACTTCTGCAACCCAGTCTCCAAATTCTGCTCTCTGTAACAGGCTTTCTGCATCCCAGTCTCATACCTCTTCTATCTGCAATGATTCTTCTCCACCCCGGTCTCCAATATCTGCTCTCTGCAACAGTCCTTTTGGACCCCAGTCTCCAATATCTGCTCTCTGTAAGATCCAACTTAACCGCAGTCTCCAACCCATGCTCTATATAACTGTCCTTCTGCACCCCAGTCTCTAAAATCTGCTTTCTGCAAAAGTCCTTCTGGACCCCAGTCTTCAACATCTGCTCTCTGCAACAGTCCTTCTGAACCCCAGTCTCCAAAGTCTGCTCTCTGCAATGAACCTTCTGGACCCCAGTCTCCAACCTCTGCTCTCTGCAACAGTCCTTCTGCACCACAGTCTCCAACTTCTGCTCTCTGTAAGATCTTTCTGGACTATAGTTTCCAAACTCTGCTCTCTGTAACATTCCTTCTCCACCCCAGAATCCAACTTCTGTCCACTTCAACACTCCTACTGCTCCTCAGTCTCCGAGATCTGCTCTCTGTAACAGTCCTTCTGTACCGCAGTCTCCAACCTCTGCTCTTTGTATCAGTCCTTCTACACCCAGGTCTCCAAATTCTTCTTTCTCTATCAGTCTGCCTGAACCCCAGTCTCAAAAATCTGTTCTTTGTATCTATCCTCTTTCACCTCAGTCTCCAACCTATGCTCTATGTAAGAGTCCTTCTGCACCCCAGTCTCCAACCTCTGCTCTCAATAACAGTCCTATACCGCAGTCTCCAAACTCTGCTCTCTGTCATGGTCCTTCCACACCCCAATTTCCAAACACTGCTTCCTGTAACATTCCTTCTGCACCTGAGTCTCCAAACTCTGCTCTCTGTAACAGTCCTTCTACACCCCAGTCTCCAACAACTGTTCTCTGTAAAAGTCCACCTGCACCTCAGTCTCAAACCTCTGCTCTCTGCAAGATTTTTAGCAACCCAGTCTCCAAACACTGATCTCTATAACGGTCCTTCTGCACCCCAGTCTCCAACCTCTCCTCTCTGTAACAGGCTTCCTGCACGCCAGTCTCCAAACTCTGCTCTCTGAAAGATCATTCTGCACCCCTGTCTCCAAGCTCTGCTCCTTGCAACGATCTTTCTGCACCCCATTCTCCAACTTCTGCTCTATGTAACAGGACTTCTGCACCACAGTCTACAATCTCTGCTCTCTGCAACAGTTTTTCTGCACCACAGTCTCCAAACTCTGCTCTCTGCAACAGTTCTTCTATACTGCAGTATCCAACCTCTGCTCTCTGTAACGGTCTTTCTGCACCCCAGACTCCAATCTCTGCTTTCTGTATCAGTCTTTCTTCACGCCAGTCTCCAACTTCTGCTCTCTCTAAGAGTCCTTCTGCACCTCAGTCTCCAATCTCTGCTCTCTGCAACAGTCCTTCTGCACCCCAGTCTCCAAACTCTGCTCTCTGCAACTGTCCTTCTGTACTGCAGTCTCCAACATTTGTTCTTTGTAACTGTCTTTCTGCACTCCAGACTCCAATCTCTGCTTTCTGTATCAGTTCTTCTGCACATCAGTCTCCAACCTCTGCTCTTGCAAGGGTTCTTTTGCACCTCAGTCTCCAACCTTTACTCTCTGTAACAGTGCTTCTGAACCTCAGTCTCAAAACTCTGCTCTCTGTAAGATCCTTCTGCACCCCAGTCTCCAAACTCTGCTCTCTGTATCAGTCCATCTGCAACCCAGTCTTCAACCTCTGCTCTCTGCCACAATCCTTCTGCACCTCAGTCTCCAACATCTGCTCTCTACAACAGTTCTTCTGTACCTCAGTATGAAAAATCTACTCTCTGCAACAATCCCTCTGCACCCCAGTCTCCAACATGTGCTCTCTGTAACAGTCTTTCTGAACGTCTGTCTCCTACCTCTGCTATCTGTAAGGCCCTTCTGAAACCCAGTCTGCAAACTCTGCTTCTGTATCAGTCCTTCTGCACCCCAGTCTCCAACTTCTGCTCTTTGTAACAGGCCTTCTGCATTCCAGTCTGAAACCTCTGCTAGCTGCATCAGTCCTTGTGAACCCCTGTCTCCAACATCTGCTTCATGCAACAGTTCTTCTGTACCTCAGTCTGAAAACTCTGCTCTCTGCAATAATCCATCTGTACCCCAGTCTCAAAACTCTGCTCTTTGTAACAGTCCTTTTGTAACTCAGTCTCCAATCACTGCTCTCTTCAACAGTCCTTTTAAACCCAAGTCTCCATACTCTGATGGCCCCAACGGTCCTTCTGCACCCCAGTCTCCAAACTCTGTTCTCTACATCGGTTCTTCTGCAACGCAGACTCCAACCTCTGATCTCTTTAACAGTCTTTCTGTACCACAGTCTCAAACCTCTTTTCTCTGTAAGGGTCCTTATTCACCCCAGTATTTAAACTCTGCTTTCTGTATCAGTCGTTTTGAACCACAGTCTCCAAACTCTGCCCTCTGTAACCGTCCTTCTGCAACTCAGTCTGCAACCTCTGCTCTCTTCAACAGTCCTTCTGCACCCCAGTCTCCATCCTCTGTTCTCTTCAACAGTCATTTTGCACCCCAGTCTCCAACATCTGCTCTCTGCAACAGTCATTCTGCACCCCAGTCTCCAAACTTTGCTCTCAGTAACAGTCCTTCTGTACTGCATTCTTCAACCTCTGCTCTCTGTAAGGGTACTTCTGCACCAGAGTCTCCAGCCTCTGCTTTCTGTGTCAGTCTTTCTGCAATCAAGTCTCTAATCTCTTCTCTGTGTAACTGTCCTTCTGCACCTTAGTCTCCAAACTCTGCTCTCTGCTACAGTCCTTCTGGACCCCAATCTCCAAACTCTACTCTCTTCAACAGTCCTTGTACATCCCAGTCTAAAACCTCTGCCCTCTGCATCAGTCCTTCTGCACCCCTGTCTCCAAACTCTGGTCTCTGTAACAATCCTTCTGCACCTCAGTTTTTAACCTCTGCTCTCTACAAAGGTCCTTCTGCACCTCAGTCTCCAAACTCTACTTTATGTAACAGTGCTTCTGCACCTCAGTCTCCAATCTCTGCTCTCTGTAAGATCCTTCTGCAACCCAGTCTCCAAACTCTGCTCTCTGTAACAGTCCTTCATCACCCCAGTCTCCAAATTGTGCTGCGTGTAACAGGTCTTCTGCACTCCAGTCGCCAACCTCTGCTTTCTGTATCAGTCCATCTGCACCCCCGTCTCCAACATCTGCTATCTGTAACTGTTCTTCTTCACCCCAGTCTTTAACCTCTGCTCTCTGCAACAGTTCTTCTGCACCCCAGTCTCCCCCTCTGCTTTCTGCAACAGTCCTTCTGCACCCAAGTCTCCAACCTCTGCTCACTGCAACATTCCTTCTACACCTCAGTCTCAAAACTCTGCTCTCTGTAATGATCCTTCTGCACCCCAGTCTCGAACCTCTGCTCTCCGCAACGATCCTTCTGCACCTCAGTGTCCAACCACTTCTCTCTGTAAAGATACTTTGGCACCCCAGTCTCAAACCTCTGCTCGCTGAAACAGTCCTTGTGAACCCCAGTCGCCAACATCTCCTCTCTGCAACAGTTCTTCTGTACCTCAGTCTGAAAACTCTGCTCTCTGTAACAATCCATCTGCACCCCAGTCTCCAAACTCTACTCTTTGTAACAGTCCTTCTGTACCTCAGTCTCCAATCTCTGCTCTATGCAACAGTCCTTCTGCGCCCAAGTCTCCAACATCTGCTCTCTGAAACAGTCCTTCGACAACCCAGTCTCCAACCTCTGCTCTCTGTAACAGTCCTTCTACACCCCAGTCTCCATACTCTGCTCGCCCAAACGATCCTTCTGCACCCCAGTCTCCAACGTCTGTTCTCTGCAATAGTCCTTCTACACTCAAGATTCAAACCTCTGCTCTCTGCAACAGTCCTTCTATACCACAGTCTCCATACACTGCTCGACTCAACCATCCGTCTGCACCCCAGTCTCCAACCTCTGTTCTCTACATCAGTTCTTCTGCACCCCAGTCTCCAACCTCTTCTCTCGGTACCAGTCCTTCTATACCGCAGTCTCCAACCTCTGTTCTCCGTAAGGGTCCTTATGCACCCCAGTATCCAACCTCTGCTTTCTGTATCAGTCGTTTTGCACCACAGTCTCCAAACTCTGCCGTCTGTAAGAGTCCTTCTGCAACTCAGTCTGCAACCTCTGCTCTCTGCAACAATCCTTGCACACCCAAGTCTCCATCCTCTGCTCTCTGCAACATTCCTTCTTCACCCCAGTCTCCAACATCTGCTATCTGCAACAGTCATTCTCCACCCCAGTCTCCCAACTCTGCTTTCTGTAAGAGTCCTTCTGTACTGCATTCTCGAAACTCTGCTCTCTGTAAGGATACTTCTGCACCCGAATCTCCAAACTCTGCTTTTGGTTTCAGTCCTTTTGCACTCCAGTGTCCAAACTGTGCTCTGTGTAACTGTACTTCTGAACCTTATTCTCTAACATCTGCTCTCTGCTACAGTTTTTCTGGACCCCAGTCTCCATCATCTACTCTCTGCAACAGTTCTTCTGCACCCCAGTCTCCAACCTCTGCTCTTTGTAAGAGTCCTTCTGTACTAAAGACTCCAACTTCTGCTCTCTCTAATGGTCCTCCTGTACCCCAGTCTTCAACCTCTGCTTTTTAATCATTTCTTCTGCACCCCTGTCTCAATACTCTGCTCTCTGCAACAGTTCCTTCTGCACACAAATATCCAACTTCTGCTCTATTCACAAGTCCTTCTGCACACCAGTATCCAACCTCTGCTCTCTGTAACAATCCTTCTGCACCCCTGTCTCCAACCTCTGCTCTCTGCAAGATCCTTCTGCACACCAGTCTCCAACCGCTGCTCACTATAACAGTTCTTCTGCAACCCAGTCTCCAAACTCTGCTCTCTGTAACAATAATTCTGCACCTCAGTCTCCAACCTCTGCTCTCTGCAACGGTCCTTCTGCACCCCAGTCTCTAACCTCTGTTTCTGCAACAATCTTCTGCACCCCAGTTTTTAAACCATGCTCTCTGTAACAGTCCTTCTGCACCGGATTCTCCAAACTCTGTTCTCTGTAACGGTCCTTCTGCACCCCAGTCTCCAACATCTGCTTCCTTTATAAGTCTTTCTGCACCCCAGTCTCCAACCTCTGCTTTTTGCAACAGTCCTTCTGCACCCAAGTCTCCATCCTTTGCTCACTGCAACATTCCTTCTGCACCCGAGTCTCCAAACTCTGCTCTCTGTAATGATCCTGCTGCACCCCAGTCTCGAACCTCTGCTATCCGCAACGATCCTTCTGCACCTCAGTGTCCAACATCTTCTCTCTGCAAAGATCCTTTGGCACCCCAGTCTCAAACCTCTGCTCTATGCAACAGTCCTTGTGAACCCCAGTCTCCAACATCTGCTCTCTGCAACAGTTCTTCTGTACCTCAGTCTGAAAACTCTGCTCTCTGTAATAATCCATCTGCACCCCAGTCTCCAAACACTTCTCTCGGTACCGCAGTCCCCAACCTGTGTTCTCCATAAGGGTTTTTATGCATCCCAGTATCCAACCTCTGCTTTCTGTATCAGTTGTGTTGCACCACAGTCTCCAAACTCTGCCGTCTGTAAGAGTCCTTCTGCAACTCAGTCTGCAAACTCTGCTCTCGGTAACAGTCTCCAACTTCTGCTATCTCTAAGAGTCCTTTTGCACCAAAGTCTCCAACCTCTGCTCTCTGCAACAGTCCCTATGCACTCCAGTCTCCAACCTCTGCTCTCCGCAACAGTCCTTCTGCACCCCAGTCTCCATCTCTGCTCTCTGCAACAGTACTTCTGAACCACAGTCTCCAACGTCTTCTCTTTGTAAGATCCTTCTGCACACCAGTTTCCAAACTCTGGTCTCTGTAACATACCTTTCCAACCCAGTCTTTAACCTCTGCTTTCTGCAAGTGTCCTCTGGCACCCTAGTCTCCAACCTCTGTCCTCTGCAACAGTCCTTCTGCTAACCAGTCTTTAACATCTGCTCTCTGTACCAGTTTTTCAGTACCGCAGACTCCAACCTCTGCTCTCCATAACTTGTCCTTTTTCACCCCAATCTCGAAACTCTACTTTCTGTATCAGTCCTCCTGAAGCCCAGTCTTAAACCTCTGCTCTTTGTATCTATCCTTCTGCACCTCAGACTCCAAACTGTGCTCTCTGTAACATTCATTCTGCACCCGAGTCTCCAAGCTCTGTTCTCAGTAAAAGTTTTTCTATACCGAAGTCTCCAAACTCTGGTCTCTGTAACTGTCCTTCTGCAGCCCAATTTCCAATTTCTGCTATCGGTAACAGTCCTGCTCTTCCTCAGTCTCCAAACTCTGCTCTCTGTAAGATCTTTTTGCAACCCTATCTCCAAACCCTACTTTCTGTAAGAGTACTTCTGCACCCCAGTCTCCAACCTATGTTTTCTGTAACAGGCATTTTGCACCCCATTCTCCAACCTCTGCTCTCTGTAACAGTGCTTCTGCACCTCAGTCTACAAACTCTGCTCTCTGCAACAGTTCTTCTGCACCCCAGTCTCCAAATTCTGCTTTCTGTATCAGACTATCTGCATCACAATTTTCAACCTCTGCTCTCTGTAACACTCTTTCTGCATCCCAGACTCCAACATCTGCTCTCTGCAACAGTCCTTCTGCACAAAATCTTCAACCTCTGCCTCTGTAACAGTCCTACTGTAACCCAGTCTCCAACCTCTGCTCTCTGCAACAGTCCTTCTGCACCTCAATCTGAACCTGTGCTCTCCACAACAGTGCTTATACACCCCATTGTCCAGCCTCTTCTCTCTACAACAGTCCCTCTGCATCCCAGTTTCCAACCTCTGCTCTAGGTAGCAATCCTTCTGCACCTCAGTCTCCAACCTCTGTTCTCTGCAACGGTCCTTCTGCACCTCAGTGTCTAAAAACTACTCTGTGAAAAAGTACTTCTGAACACCTTCTCCATACTCTGCTTTTTGTAACAGGCCTTCTGCACCCCAGTATCCCAACTCTGTTCTCTATAAAAATCCTTCTGCACCCCAGTCTCAAAATTTTGCTCTCTACATCGATCCTTCTGCACCCCAGTCTCCAACATCTGCTCTATGCTACAGTCCTTCTGCACCCCAGTCTTCAACATGTGCTCTCTGCAAAAGTCCTTCTGCACCTCAGTCTGAAAACTCTGTTCTCTACAAGGATCCTTCTGCACCCCAGTCTCCAACCTCTGCTCTCTGTAACAGTCCTGCTGCACCTCGCTCTACAACTTCTGCTCTCAGTAAGATCCTTGTGCAACTTTGTCTAAAATCTCTGCTCTCTTAGGAGTTCTTCTGCACCTTAGTCTGAAAACTCTGTTCTCTACAAGGATCCTTCTGCACCCCAGTCTCCAATCTCTGCTCTCTGTAACATTCCTTTTGCACCTAAGTCTCCAAACTCAGCTCTCTGCAACGATCCATCTGCATCTCAGTTTCGAAAGTCTACTCTCTGTAACAGTGCTTCTGGACCCCAGTCTCAAACTTCTGCTGTCTGCAACGATCCTTCTGCACACCAGTCTCCAACTTCTGCTCTCTGCAACAGTCCTACTGAACCCCAGTATCCAACCTCTGCTCTCTGCAACCATCCTTCTGCTCCCCAGTATCCAACATGTGCTCTATGCAACAGTCCTTTTGGACCCATATCTTTAACCTCTGCTCTCTGCAACAGTCCTTCTGCACCACTGTCTTAAAACTCTGTTCTCTGCAAAAATTCTTCTGCATTCCAGTCTCCAAAATTTGCTCTCTGTAATAGTCCTTTTGCACCTTAGTCTCGAATCTCTGCTCTCTGTAAAATCCTTCTGCAACCCTGTCTCCAAACTCTGCTCTCTGTAACAACCTTCTGCAACCCAGTCTCCAACCTCTGCTCTCTACAACAGTCCTTATAAACCCCAGTCTCCAAATTCTGCTCTCTGGGGTCCTACTGCATCCCAGGCTCCAACTTCTGTTCTCTGTAGCAATCTTTCTGCACCCCAGTCTCCAAACTCTGCTGTCTACAACTATCTTTTTGCACCCCAGTCTCCAACCTCTGCTCTCTGCAAAAGTCGTTCTGCACCCCAGTCTCCAAAATCTGCTCCCTGCAACGGTTCTTCTGCACCTCAGTCTGACAACTCTTCTCTCTGCAACGATCCTTGTGCACTCCAGTTTTTAAACTCTACTTTCTGTAACAGTCTTTCTGCACCGAAGTCTCCAACCTCTGCTCTCTGTAAGATCCTTCTGCACCCCAGTTTCACAACTCTGCTCTCTGTAATATTCCTTCTGCTCCCCAGTCTCCAATCTCTTCTCTCTGTAACTGTCCTTCTGCTCCGCAGTCTCTAACCTCTGCTCTCTGTAACACTCCTTCTTTACTGCAGTCTCCAACCTCTGCTCTCTGTAACAGTCCTTATGTCCCGAAGTCTCTGACCTCTACTCTGTGTAAGAGTCCTTCTGCACCCCAGTCTCCAACCTCTGATCTCTGTAAGAATACTTAGGAACCCCAGGCTCCAACCTCTACTCTCTGCAACAAATTTTTGCACCCCAGTCTCCAACCTCTGATCTCTGTAACAATACTTCTGCACCCCAGGCTCCAACCTCTACTCTCTGCAACGAATCTTTTGCACCCCATTCTCCAACCTCTGCTCTCTGCAAAAGTCCTTCTGCACCCCAGTCTCCAACATCGGTTCTCTGCAACAGTCCTTCTGAAACTCAGTCTGAAAACTCTGCACTCTGCAACAATCTTTGTGCAACTCAGTCTCCAAAATCTCCTTTCTGTAACAGTTTTTCTTCACCCCAGCCTCCAAACTCTGCTCTCTGTAAGACCCTTCTGCACCCCAGGTTCCAAATCTGCTCTCTGTAACATTCTTTCTTCTCCCCAGTCTCCAATCTCTGCTCTCTGAATCAGTCCTTCTGCTACCCAGTCTCCAACCTCTGCTCTCTTTAACAGTCCTTCTGCTCCCCAGTCTTCAACCTTGGCTCTCTGTAACAGTCCTTCTGTACCATAGTCCCGAACCTCTTCTCTCTGTAAGAGTTTTTCTGCACCACAGTCTCCAACCGCCCCTTTCTGTATCATTCCTTCTGCACCCCAGTTTCCAACCTCTGCTCTCTGCAACATTCCTTCTGCAACTCAGTCTCCAACCTCTGCTCTCTGAAACAGTCCTTCTGCACCCCATTCTCAAACATCTGCTCTCTGCAACAATCCTTGTACACCCCTGTCTCCAAACTCTGCTCTCTGCAATGATCTTTCTGGACCCCAGTCTCCAACGTCTGCTCTCTGCAACAGTCATTCTGCACCCCAGTCTCCAACACCTGCTCTCTGCAACAGTCCTTCTGCACCTCAGTCTGAAGACTCTGCTCACTGTAACATTCCTTCTCCACTCCTGTCTCCAACCTCTGTCCTCTGCAACAGTCCTTCTGCTCCACAGTCTCTGAAATCTGCTCTTCGTAACAGTTCTTCTGTACCGGAGTATCAAACTTCTGCTTTGTGTAAGGGTCCTTCTACACCCCAGTCTCCAAACTCTGCTTTCTGTGTCAGTCTGTCTGAAAACCAGTCTCCAACCTGTGTTCTCTGTATCTATCCTTTTGCACCTCATTCTCAACCTGTGCTCTATGTAAGAGTCTTTCTGCACCCCAGTCTCCAACCTCTGATCTCGGTAAAAGTCCTATATCACAGTCTCCAAACTCTGCTCTCCTTTACGGCCTTTATGCACCCCAATTTTCAAACTCTGCTTCCTGTAAAAGTCCTTCTGCACCTGAGTCTCCAAACTCTGCTCTCTGTAACAGTCCTCCTTCACCTTAGTCTCCAACCTCTGCTCTCTGTAAGGTCCTTCATCAACCCAGTCTCCAAGCACTGCTCTTTGTAACAGACCATCTCACCCAGGTCTCCAAATTCTTCTCTCGGCAACGATTCTTCTCCACACCAGTCTAAAACCTCTGCTCTCTGCAACATTCCTTTTGCACCACAGTCGACAACCTCTGCTCTCTTCAACAGTCCTTCTGAACCCCAGTCTCCAAACTCTGCCCTCTGTAACCGTCCTTCTGCACCCCAGTCTTCAAACTCTGCTCTCTGTAACAGTCCTTCTGAACCACAGTCTTCAAACTCTGATCTCTGCAATAGTCCTTCTGCACCCCATTTTCCAACCTCTACAGTCTGAAACAGTCCTTTGCATCCCAGTCTCCAACATCTGCTCTTAGCAACAGTCCTTCTAACTCTAGTCTCTAAACTCTGCTCTCTGCAAATATCCTTCTGGACCCCAGGCTCCAACGTCCTTCTGCAACAGTCCTACTGCACCAGTCCTTCTGCACCACAGTCTCCAACGTCCTTCTGCAACAGTCCTTCTGCACCAGTCCTTCTGCACCACAGTCTCCAACGTCCTTCTGCAACAGTCCTTCTGCACCACAGTCACCAACTTCTGGTCTCTGTAAGATCTTTCTGCACGCCAGTTTCCAAAATCTGCTCTCTCTAACATTCCTTCTCCAATGCAGTCTGTAACCTCTGCTTTCTTCGAAGGTCCCGCGGCACCCCAGTCTCCAACCTCTGTCTTCTGTAACAGTCCTTCTGCTCCCCAGTCTCCAACATCTGCTCTCTGTAACAGTCCTTCTGTACCGAAGTCTCCAACCTCTGCTCTCTGTAACGGTCCTTCTGCAACCCAGACTTTAACCTCTGATTTCTGCTAGTGTCCTCCGGGACCCCAGTCTCCAACCTCTGTCCTCTGCAACAGTCCTTCTTCTCCCCAGTCTCCAACATATGATCTCTGTAACAGTCTTTCTGAAACGCAGTCTACACCCTCTGCTCTCCTTAAAGGTCCTTCTCTAACCCAGTCTCCAAACTCTGCTTTCTGTATCAGTCCTTCTGAAGCCAAGTCTCAAACCTCTGTTCTCTGTATATATACCTCTGCACCTCAGTCTCCAACCTGTTCTCTCTGTAACATTTCTTCTGCACCCCAGTCTCCAACCTCTGCTCTCTGTAACAGTTTTGCTATACCGCAGTCGCCAAATTCTGGTCTCTGTAACGGTCCATTTGCACACCAATTTCCAAACTCTACTTACTGTAACAGTCCTTCTGCACCTAAGTCTACAAACTCTGCTCGCTGTAACAGTTTTTCTACACCTCAATCTCAAACCTCTGCTCTCTGTAACAGTCTTTCTGCATTTCAGTCTTCAACTTCTGCTTTCTGTAAGATCCTTCAGGAACCTAGTCTCCAACCACTACTCTCAGTAACAGTCCACCTGCACCTCAGTCGCTAACCTCTGCTCTCTGTAAGATCCTTCAGCAACCCAGTCTCTAAACTCTGCTCTCTATAACAGTCCTTCTTCACCCCAGTCTCAAACCTCTCCTCTCTGTAACAGCCATTCTGCACGCCAGTCTCTAAACTCTGCTCTCCGTAGCAGGCCTTCTGCACCCCAGTCTCCAACCTCTGCTCTCTGCAACTATCCTTCTGCACACCAGTCTCCAACCTCTTCTCTCTACAATGATCCTACTGCACGCCTGTCTCCAAACTCTGATCTCTGCAACACTCCTTCTGCACCTCAGTCTCCAACGTCTTCTCTCTGTAAGATAATTCTGCACCCCTTTCTTCAAGCTCTGCTTCATGTAACGATCCTTCTGCACCCCAGTCTCCAACTTCTGCTCTATGTAAAAGGATTTCTGCACCTCAGTCTCCAACATCTACTCTCTGCAAAAGTCCTTCTGCACCCCAGTCTCCAAACTCTGCTCTCTGCAACAGTCCTTCTGTACTGCAGTCTCTAACCTCTGCTCTCTGTAACGGTCTTTCTGTACCCCATAATCCAATCACTGCTTTCGGCATCAGTCCTTCTGCACCGCAATCTCCAACATCTGCACCTCAGTCTCCAACATCTACTCTCTGCAAAAGTCCTTCTGCACACAAGTCTCCAACCTCTGCTCTATGTAACAGTCCTTCTGGAACTCAGTCTCCAACCTCTGCTTTCTACAACAGTCCTTCTTCACTCCAGTCTCCAACCTCTTCTCTCTGCAACAGTCCTTCTGTACCCCAGTCTCCAACATCTGCTCTCTGCAACAGTCCTTCTACACCCCAGTCTCCAAAGTCTGCTCTCTGCAAGGATCGTTCTGTACCACAGTCTCCAACGTTTGTTCTCTTCAACAGTAATTCTGCACCACAGTCTCCAAAATCTTCTCAATTTAAGATCTTTCTGCTCTCCAGTTTCCAAAATTTGCTCTCTCTAACATTTCTTCTCCACTGCAGTGTCTAACCTCTGCTTTCTGCGAGGGTCCTGCGGCACCCCAGTCTCCAACGTCTGTCCTCTGTAACACTGCTTCTGCTCCCCAGTCTCCAACATCTGCTCTCTGTAACAGTCCTTATGTACCGCAGTCTCCAAACTATGTTCTCTGTAACGGTCCTTCTGCAACCCAGTCCCCAACCTCTGCTTTTTGAATCAGTCCTTCTGAACCCCAGTCTCCAAACACTGCTGTCCGTATCTATCCTTCTGAACCTCAGTATCCAACCTGTGCTTTCAGTAACAGTCCTTCTGAACCCCAGTCTTCAAACTCTGCTTTCTGTAACAGTCTTTCTATACTGCAGTCTCCAACCTCTGCTCTATGTAAGGGTCCTTCTGCACCCCAATTTCCAACCTCTGCTTTCTGTAACAGTCCTTTTGCTCCTCATTGTCTAAACTCTGCTCTCTGTAACAGTCTTTCTACACCTCAGTCTCCAACCTCTGCTCTCTGTAACAGTACTTGTGCACCTCAGTCTGAAACCTCTGCTCTCCACAATTCTTCTGCACTCCAGTCTCAAACCACTGCTCTCTGTAACAGTCCATGTGCACCTCAATCTCCAACCTCTGCTCACTGTAAGTTCCTTCAGCAAACCAGTCTCCAACCTCTGCTCTCTGCAATGATCCTACTGCACCCAAGTCTCCAACTTCTGATCTCTGCAAGAGTCCTTCTGTACCTCAGTCTCCAAATTCTGCTCTCTGTAAGATCTTTCTGCACCCCTTTCTCCAACCTCTACTCTCTGTAACAGTCCTTCTGCACGACAGTCTCCAAAGTCTACTCGCTGCAACAGTCCTTCTGCACCCCAGTCTGCAAACTCTGCTCTCTGCAACACTACTTCTGAAACCCAGTATCCAACCTCTGCTCTCTGAAACAATCCTTTTTAACCTCAGTCTCAAAGCTTTGTCCTCTGCAACGTTCCTTCTGCACCTCAGTCTCTAAATCTCTACTCTCGAAAACAGTTCTTCTGCACCTCATTCTCCAACCTCTGCTCTCTGTAAGATCATTTTCCAACACCAGTCTCCAAAACTCTGCTCTCTTTAACAGTCCTTCTGCACACCAGTCTCCAAACTCTGCTCTCTGCACTGATCCTTCTTCACACCAGTCTCCAAGCTCTGCTCTCTGAAACAGTACTTCTGAACCCCAGTCTCCAACATTTGCTCTCTGCAACAGTCCTTCTGTAACTCAGTCTGAAAACTCTGCTCTCTGCAACGATCCTTCTGCACCTCAGTCTCCTAACTCTGCTCTCTCTAAGACCCTTCTGCATCCCAGTCTCCAAACTCTGCTTTCTGTAACAGTCCTTCTGCACAACAGTTTCCAACCTCTGCTCTCTGTAAGAGAAATTCTGCAAGGCAGTCTAAAACCTCTGCTCTCTGTAAAAGGCCTTCTGAAACCCAGTCTCTAACCTCTTCTATCTGAAATGATTCTTCTCCACAACAGTCTCAAACCTCTGCTCTCGGCAAAAGTCTTTCTGCATCCTTGTCTCCAACCTCTGCTCTCTGTAAGATCCTTATGCACTCCAGTCTCCAACCTCTCCTATCTGTAACAATCCTTCTGCAACCCAGTCTTCAACATCTGCTCTCTGCAACAGTCATTCTGCACCTCAGTCTGAAAACTCTTCTCTCTGCACCGACCCTTCTGGACCCAAGTCTCCTACCTCTGCTCTCTGTAACAGTCCTTCTGCACATCAGTCTCCCAGCTGTGCTCTCTGTTTGATCCTTCTGCAACCCAGTCTTTAAATTCTGCACTCTTTAAAGTCCTTCTGCACAACAGTCTCCAACCTCTGCTCTCTGTAACAGGACTTCTGGAACCCAGTCTCCAAACTCTGCTCTCTGCAAAAGGCCTTCTACACTCCAGTCTCCAACCTCTTCTCTCTGCAACTATTCTTCTCCACCCAAGTCTCTTACATCTGCTCTCTGCAACAGTCCGTTTGCACCCCAATCTCCAAACTCTGCTTTCTGTAAGATTCATCTGAACCCCAGTCTCCAACCTCTGCTCTCTGTAACAGTCTTTCAGCACCCCAGTGTCCAAAATCTGCTCTCTGTAACAGTCCTTCTGCACCTCAGTCTCCAACCTCTGCTCTCTATAACAATCCATCTGCACCCCAGTCTCAAAATTTTGCCCTCTAAAACAATCCTTATGCACCCCAATCCCCAATCTCTGCTCTTTGCAACAGTCCTTCTGCAACCCAGTCTCCAACATGTGCTCTCTGCATAAGTCCTTCTGCACCTCAGTTGAAAACTCTGTTCTCTACAACGATCCTTCTGCACCCCAGTCTCCAACCACTGCTCTTTGTAACAGTCCTGATGCACATTGGTCTACAACTCTGCTCTCTGTAAGATCCTTGTGCAAACTTGTCTAAAAACACTGCTCTCTGTAGGAGTTCTACTGCACCTCAGTCTCCAATCTCTGCTCTCTGCAATGATCCTTCTGCACCTCAGTCTCGAAACTCTACTCTCTGTAACAGTCCTTCTACACCCCAGTCTCAAACCTCTGCTGTCTGCAACGATCTTTCTGTACACCAGTTTCCAACATCTGCTCTCTGCAACAGTCCTTCTGCACCCCAGTCTCCAACCTCTGCTCTCTGCAACGATCCCACTGCACCCCAGTCTAAAAATTCTGCTCTCTACAACAATCCTTTTGCACCCCAGTTTTCAACCTCTGCTCTCTGCAAAAGTCCTTCGGCACTGCAGTCTCCAACATCTGCTCCCCGAAACAGTCTTTTTACACCTCAGTCTTACAACTCTGCTCTCTGCAACGATCCTATTGCACCCCAGTCTCCAACCTCTGTTCTCACAAACAGTTATTCTGCACCCAAGTATCCAACCTCTACTCTCTGTAACAGTCCTTCTGTACTGCAGTCTCCAATCTTTGTTCTTTGTAAGGCTACTTATGCACCACAGTATCAAACCTCTGCTTTCTGTATCCGTCGTTTTTCACCACAGTCTCTAAACACTGCCCGCTGCAACAGTCCTTCCGAAACTCAGTCTGCAAACTCTGCTCTCTGCAATAGTACTTCTAAACTCCAGTCTTTATCCTCTGCTCTCTCCAACATTCCTTTTGAACCACAGACTCCAACATCTTCTCTCTAAAACAGTTCTTCTTCACCCCAGTCTCAAACCTCTGCTCTCTGTAAAAGTCCTTCTGTACTGCAGTCTCCAAAATCTGCTCTTTGTAAGATCCTTCTGCAACCCAGTCTGTAAACTCTGCCTCCTGTAACAGACTTTCTGCACCCCTTCTCGAACCTCTTTTCTCTGTAACAGTCGTGTAGTGCAGTCTCCAAAATCTGCTCTATTTATTGGTCCTTCTGCACCCCAGTCTCCAACCTCTGCTTACTGTATCAGTCCTTCTTTACCTCAGTCTGCAAACTCTGCTCTCTGCTACAGTCCTCCTGCACCAAAGTCTCAAACCTCTACTCCCTGCAACACTCCTGCTGCACCTCAGTATCTTCTTTACCACAGTCTCAAACTCTGCTCTCTGTAATAGTCTTTTGAAGCCCAGTCTCCAACGAAAGCTTTCTCTATCAGTTTCTCTGCACCCAGTCTCCAGCCTCTGCTCTCAGTAACAGTCCTTCTGCACCCCAGTCTCCATCTTCTGCTCTCTGCAACATTTCTTATGCACCCCAGTCTCCATCTTCTCTCTGTAACTGTCCGACTGCACCCCAATCTCCACCCACTGATCTACGTAACAATCCTTCTGGACCTAAGTCTCCAACCTCTGCTCTCTACAACAGTCCTTCTGCTCTTAAGTGTTCAACCTCTACTCTCTGTAAAAGTCCCTTCTGCACCTCGGTTCCAACATTTTCTCTTTGTAAGATTCTTCTGAACCCATTCTCCAAACTCTGCCCTCTGTAACCGTCCTTCTTCACCCCTTCTCCAAACTCTGTTCTGTGTAACAGTCCTTTTGCACGCTAGTCTCAATACTCTGCTCTCTACAACAATCATTCTGCACCCCAGTCTCCATCCTCTGCTCTCTACAAATGTCCTTCTCCACTCCAGTCTCAAAACTCTGCTCTTTGTAACAGTCCTCCTGTATAGCAGTCTCCAAAATCTGCTCTCTGTAACGGTCTTTGTGCACCCTAGTCTCCAACCTCTGCTTTCTGTAACAGTCCTTCTGCAACTCAGTCTCCAAACTCTGCTCTCTGCAACAGTCCTTCTGCACCTCAGTCTGAAAACTATGTTCTCTGCAACGATTCTACAGCAACACTGTCTCGAAACCCTGCTTTCTGTAACAATCCTTCTGCACCCCAGTCTCCCAACTCTGCTCTCTGTAGCAGGCATTTTGCACCCTATTCTCCAACCTCTGCTCTCTGTAACAGTTCTTCTGCACTTCAGTCTACAATCTCTGCTCTCTGCAACAGTCCTTCTGCACCCCAGTCTCAAAACTCTGCTTACTGTATCAGTCAAACTGCACCACAATTTCCAACCTATGCTCTCTGTAATAGTCTTTCTGCACCTCAGTCTACAAACTCTGTTCTCTGCAACAGTCCTTCTGCACCCCAGTCTCCAACATCTGCTCTCTGCAACAGTCCTTCTGCATCAAATTTCCAACCTCTGCCTCTGTAACATTCCTACTGTAAACCAGTCTACAAACTCTGCTTCCTGCAACAGTCCTTCTGCACCCCAATCTCCAACCTTTGCTCTCTGCAACAGTCCTTCTACACCCCAGTGTCAAGCCTCTACTCTCTGCAACAGTCCGTCTTCAACCCAGTCTCTAACCTCTGCTTTCTGTAACAATCCTTCTGCACCTCAGTCTTCAACCTCTGCTGTCTACAAGGGTCCTTCTGCACCTCAGTCTTTAAAAACTACTCTCTGTAAATGTACTTCTGAACCCCTTCTCCAAACTCTGCTCTCGGTAATAGGCCTTCTGCACCCCAGTCTCCAACGTCTGTTCTCTATAACAATCCTTCTGCAATCCCGTCTCAAAATTTTGCTCTCTACAAGGATCCTTCTGCACCACAGTCCCCAAACTCTGTTCTTTGCAACAGTCCATCTGCACCCCAGTCTCCAACATGTGCTCTCTGCAAAAGTCTTTCTGTACCACAGTCTGAAAACTCTGTTCTCTGCAATGATCCTTCTGCACCCCAGTCTCCAACCTCTGCTCTCTGTAACAGTCCTGCTGCACATCGGTCTACAACTCTGCTCTCTGTAAGATCCTTGTGCAACCTTGTCTGAAAACTCTGCTCTATATAGGAGTTCTACTGCACCCCAGTCTCCAACCTCTGCTCTCTGCAATGATCCTTTTGCACCCCAGTCTCCAACATGTGCTCTCTGCAAAAGTCCTTCTGCACCCCAGTCTTCAACATCTGCAGTGTGCAACAGTCTACCTGAAGCTCAGTCTGAAAACTATGCTCTCTTACAACAATTCTTGTGGACCCCAGACTCCCAACTCTGCTTTTTGTAACAGTTTTACTGCACCTCAGTCTCAAAAATCTACTCTCTGTAACAGTGCTTCTGAACCCCAGACTCCAACCTCTGATCTCTGTAAGATCCTTCTGTACCCCAGTTTCCAAATCTGCTCTCTGTAATATTCATTATCCTCCAAGACTCCAAACTCCGCTCTCTGTAACAGTCCTTCTGCTCCCCAGTCTCCAACCTCTGCTCCCTGTAACAGTTTATCTGCTCCCCAGTCTCCAACCTCTGCTCTCTGTACCAGTCCTTCTCTACCTCAGTCGCAAACCTCTGCTCTCTGTAACGGTCGTTCTGCACCCCAGTCTTCAACTTCTGCTTTCTGTATCATTCCTTCTGCACAACAATTTCCAACCTCTGCTCCCTGCAACATTCCTTCTGCACCTCAGTCTCCATCCTCTGCTCTCTGCGACAGTTCTTCTGAACCCCAGTCTCCAATCTCTGCTCTCTGCAACAGTTCGTCTGCACCCCAGTATCCAAGGTCTGCACTCTGCAACAGTCCTTCTCCACACCAGTCTCCAACCTCTGCTCTCTGTAACAGTCCTTCTGTAGTGCGGTCTCCAAAATCTGCACTCTATAACGGTCCTTCTGCTCCCCAGTCTTCAAACTCTGCTTTCTGTATCAGTACTTCTGCACCAAAGTCTCAAACCTCTGTATCTGCAATAATCTTTCTACACCGCAGTCTCCAAACTCTGCTATCTGCAACAGTCCTTCTGCACCCCAGGCTCCAACCTCTCCTCTCTGTAACAATCCTTCTGCAACTCAGTCTCAAAACTCTGATCTCTACATCCGTGCTTCTGCACCTCAGTCTCTAACCTCTACTCTCTGTAACAGTCCTTCTGCAGCTCAGTCTCCAACATCTGCTCTCTCTAAGATCCTTCTGCAAACCAGTCTGTAAACTCTGCCCTCTGTAACAGTCCTTCTGTACCCCTTCTCCAACCTCTGTTCTCTGTAACAGTCCTTCTGTACGCTGGTCTCGAACCTCTGCTCACTCCAACGATCCTTCTGCACCCCAGTCTCCAACCACTGCTCTCTCAAACAGTCCTTCTCCACCCTAGTCTCCATATTCTGCTCTCTGCAACAGTCCTTCTGCACCTCAGTCTGAAAACTCTGCTTTCTGCAACATTTCTTTTGCACCCATGTCTCCAAACTCTGCTCCCTCCAACAGTCCTTCTACACCACAGTCTCCAACCTCTGCTTTCTGAAACAGTCCTTCTCCATTCCAGTCTCCAAAATGTGCTCTCTGTAACAATCCTTCTGCACCTCAGTCTCCAACATCTGCTCTGTGTAAGATCTTTCTGCAACCCAGTCTGCAAACTCTTCCCTCTGTAACAGTCCTTCTGTACCCTTTCTCCAAACCTTTCTTTCTGAAAAAGGCATTCTGCACCCCAGTCTCCAACCTCTGTTCTCTGTAACAGTCCTTCTGCACCCCAGTCTCAAACATCTGCTCTCTACAATGATCCTTCTTTACCCCAGTGTCCAACGACTGCTCTCTGCAATAGTCTTTCTGCATCCAAGTCTCCAACAACTGCTCTCTGTAAGATCCTGAAGCACCCCAGTATCCAACCTCTGCTCTCTGTAACAGTCTTTCTGCACCCCATGCTCAAACCTCTGCTCTCTGTAACAGTTTTTTTATACAGCAGTCTCCAAACTCTGGACTCTGTAACGGTCCTTCTGCACCCCAATTTCCAACCTCTGCTTTCTGTAACAGTCCATCTTCACCACAATCCCAAAACTCTGCTCTCTGTAGCAGGCCTTCCGCACCCCAGTCTTAAAAATCTGATCTCTCCAACGATTTATCTGCACCCCAGTCTCCAACCTCTGATCTCTGCAACAGTCCTTCTGCACCTCAGTCTCCAAATTCTGCTCTCTGTAAGATCCATCTGAAACCCAGTCTCCAACGTCTGCTCTCTGCAACAGTCCTGCTGCACCACAGTCTCCAACCTCTGCTCTCTTTACCAGTTCTTCAGCATCCCAGTCTCCAAACTCTGCTCTCTGTAACAGTCTTTCTGCACCACTGTCTCCAACCTCTGCTCTCTGCAACAGTCCTTCTGCACTCGTCTCCAACATCTGCTCTTTGCAACAGTTCTTCTGCACCCCAGTCTCAAAACTCTGCTCTCTGCTACGATCCTACTGGACCCCAGTCTTTAAGCTCTCCTCTCTGTAACAGTCCTTCTGAACCACAGTCTCCAAACTCTGCTCTCTGTAACATTCCTTCTCAAACCCAGTCTTTAACTGCTGCTTTCGGCAAGTGTACTGCGGAACCCCAGTCAACAACCTCTGTCCTCTGCAACAGTCCTTCTGCTTCCCAGACTCCAACATCTGCTCTCCGTAACGGGCGTTCTGCACCCCAATTTCCAACCTCTGGTTTCTGTAACAGTCCATATGCACCTCAGTCTCCAAACTCTGCTCTCTGTATGATTCTTCAGCAACCCAATCTCCAACTTCTGCTCTCTGTAATATCCTTCTGCACTCCAGTTTCCAGACTCTGCTCTTTGTAACATTATTTCTCCACCTCAGTCTCCAACTTCTGTCCTCTGAAACAGTACTTCTGCTCCCCAGACTCCAAGATCTGCTCTCTGTTACAGTCCTTCTGTACCGCAGTCTCCAACCTGTGCTCATTGTAAGGGACCTTCCACTCCTCAGTCTCCAACCTCTTCTCTCTGTATCAGTCTGTCTGAACCCAAGTCTCTAACCTCTGTTCTTTGTATCTAACTGTGTGCACCTCAGTCTCCAACCTGTGCTCTATGTAAGAATCCTTCTGCACCCCAGTCTCCAACCTCTGCTCTTGGTAACAGTCCTTCTGCACCCCAATTTCCAAACTCTTCTTTCTGTAACAGTCCTTCTGCACCTGAGTCTCCAAACTCTTCTCTGTGTAACAGTCCTTCTACACTTCAGTCTCCAACGTCTGCTCTTTGTAACCGTCCTGCTGGACCTCAGGCTGAAACCTCTGCTCTCTGACCGATTCTTCTGCACCCCAGTCTCAAACCACTGCTCTCTGTAACAGTCCACCTGCACCCAAGTCTCCAACCTCTGCTCTCTGTAAGATCCTTCAGCAACCCAGTCTTCAAACTCTGCTCTCTATAACAGTACATCTGCATCCCAGTCTCCAAACTCTCCTCTTTGCAACAGTCCTTCTGCACCCCAGTCTCAAACATCTGCTCTCTGCAACAATCCTTCTGAACCTCTGTCTGAAAACTCTGCTCCCTGAAACCACTCTTCTGCACGCCAGTCTCCTAATTCTGCTCTCTGTAACAGTCCTTCTGCACCTCATTCTTCCAACTCTGCTCTCTGTAATATCCTTCTACAACCCAGTCTTTAAACTCTGCACTCTGTAACAGTCCTTCTGCACAACAGTATCCAGACTCTGCTCTCTGTAACAAGACTTCTGCAACCCAGTCTCCAACCTCTGTTCTCTGTAACAGTCCTTCTGTATTGCAGATTCCAAACTCTTCTCTCTGTAACGGTTCTTATGCACCCCACTCTCCAACCTCTGCTTTCTCTATCAGTCCTTTTGCACCCAAGTCTCCAACCTCTGCTCTCTTTAATAGTCCTTCTGCACCTCAGTCTCCAACGTCTGCTCTCTGCAAACAGTCCTTCAGCACCCCAATATCCAACCTCTGCTCTCTGCAACAGTCCTTCTACACCCAAGTCTCCAACTTCTACACTCGGCAACAGTCTTTCTGCACCACAGTCTCCAACCTCTTCTCTATTCAAAGGTCTTTCTGCACCTCAGTCTTCAACATCTACTCTCTGTAACAGTCCTTCTGCACCCCAGTCTTCAAAATCTGCTCTCTGTAGCAGTCCTTCAGCACCCCAGTCTCCACCCTCTTCTCTCTGCAATGATCCTCTTACATCCAAGTCTCTAAACTCTGCTCTATGCAACAGTTCTTCTGCACCCCAGTCTCCAAAATCTACTCTCTGCAACAGTTTTTCTAAACCTCATTCTGAAAACTCAGCTCTCTGCAACGATCCTTGTGGACCAAAGTCTACAACCACTGCTCTCTCTGACATTCCTTCAGCACCTCAGTCACCAACCTCTGCTCTCTGTAAGATTCTTATGCCACCCAGTCTCCAAACGCTGCTCTATGTTACAGGTCTTCTGCTCCCCAGTCTCCAAGCTCTACTCTGTGTAACAGGTCTTTTGCACCTCAGTCTCCAACCTCTTCTCTATGCAACGATATTTCTGCACGCCATTCTCCAACCTCTGCTCTCTGCAACAGTCCTATTGCACCCCAGTCTCCAACCTCTGCTCTCTGTAAGATAATTCTGCACACCTGTCTTCAACCTCTGCTCTCTTTAACAGTACTTCTGTACCACAGTCTCCATCCTCTATTCTCTGTAATGGTCTTTCTGCACCCCAGTCTTCAAACTCTGCTTTCTGTATCCGTCGTTCTGCACTCCAGGCTTAAACCTCTTCTCTCTGTAAAAGTCCTTTCCCGAAGTCTCCAACCTCTGGTATCTGCAACAGTCCTTCTGCACCCCAGTCTGGAAACACTGCACTCTGCACACTCCTTCTGCACCCAGTCTCCAACCTCTGCTCTCTTCAAAAGTCCTTCTGCACCTCAGTCTCCAAACACTGCTCTCTGTAACAGTTTTTCTGCACCTCAGTCTTCAACAACTGCTCTCTGCAACAGGCCTTCTGCACCCCAGTCTCTAAAATCTGCTCTCTAGAACAGTCCTTCTATACACCAGTCTCCATAATCTACTCTCTACAACGATCCTTCTGCACCCCAGTCTCCAACGTCTGCTCTCTGCAACAATCCTTCTGCAAACCAGTCTCCAACAACTGCTCTCTGCAACAGGCCTTCTGCACCCCAGTCTCTAAAATCTGCTCTCTAGAACAGTCCTTCTATACACCAGTCTCTATAATCTACTCTCTACAACGATCCTTCTGCACCCCAGTCTCCAACGTCTGCTCTCTGCAACAATCCTTCTGCAACCCAGTCTCCAAGCTTTCCTCTCTGTAAGATCCTTCTGCTCCCTAGTCTCCAAACTCTACACTCAGTATCAGTCCTTTTGCACCCCAGTCTCCAAACACTGCTCCCTGTAACTGTTTTTCTGCACCTCAGTCTTAAACAACTGCTCTCTGCAACAGTCCTTCTGCACCCCAGTCTCCAACCTCTGCTCTCTAGAACAGTCCTTCTATACCCAAGTCTCCATAATCTACCCTCTGCAATGATCTTTCTCCACCCCAGTCTCCAACGTCTGCTCTCTGCAACAATCCTTCTGCACCCCAGTCTCCAAACTTTTATCTCTGTAAGATTTTTCTACATCCCAGTTTCAAAACTCTGCTCTCTGTAACATTCCTTTTGCACACCAGTCTCCAACGTCTGCCATCTGCAATGGTCCCTCTGCACCCCACTCTCCAACCTTGTTCTCTACAACAGTTATTCTGTACCACAGTCTTCAACCGCTGTTCTCTGTAAGGTTCCTTCTGCACCCCAGACTCCAAACTCTGCTTTCTATATCAGTCCTTCTGCACCATAGTCTCCAAACTCTGCTCTTTGAAACAGTCTTTCTGCACCTCACTCTTCAACCTCTGCTCTCTGCAACAGTCCTTTTGCACACCTGTCTTAAACCTCTGCTCTCTGCAACAGTCCTACTGAACCCCAGTCTCCAACATCTGCTCTCTGCAACAGTCCTTCTCCACCCCAGTTTCCATCC
Source organism: Ictidomys tridecemlineatus (assembly GCF_052094955.1). NCBI lineage: Eukaryota > Metazoa > Chordata > Mammalia > Rodentia > Sciuridae > Ictidomys > Ictidomys tridecemlineatus. Next base: position 28,296 of record NW_027524108.1, read on the forward strand.
TCTGCTCTCTTTAACAGTCCTTCTGTACTGAAGTTTCCAAACTCTTCTCTATGTAACGGTTCTTCTGCACTCCACTCTCCAACCTCTGCTTTCTCTATCAGTCTTTCTGCACTCAAGTCTCCAACGTCTGCTCTCTGTAACAGTCCTTCTTCACATCAGTCTTTAACATCTGCTCTCTGCACCAGTCCTTCGGCACCCCAGTCTCCAACCTCTGCTCTCTTTTACAGTCCTTCTCTATTGCAGTCTCGAAACCCTGCTCTCTGTAATAGTCCTTCTGGACCCCAGTTTCCAAACTCTTCTCTCTGTAACGGTTCTTCTGCACCCCACTCTCCAACCTCTGCATTCTCTATCGGTCCTTCTGCACTCAAGTCTCCAACCTCTGCTCTCTGTAACAGTCCTTCTTTACATCAGTCTCCAACATCTGCTCTCTGCACCAGTCCTTTGGCACCCCAGTCTCCAACCTCTGCTCTCTTTTACAGTCCTTCTCTATTGCAGTCTCCAAACCCTGCTCTCTGTAATGGTCCTTCTGGACCCCAGTCTCCAAACTCTGCTTTCTATATCAGTCTTTCTACACCCTGGTCTCTAAACTCTGCTTTTTGTAACAGTCCTTCTGCAACTCAGACTACAATTTCTGCTCTCTGCAACAGTCCTTCTGCGCCCTAATCTCCAAACTCTGCTCTCTTCAAAAGTCCTTCTGCACCTCAGTGTCCAAACTATGCTCTCTGTAAGATCCTTCTGAAACCCAGTCTCCAACCTCTGCTTTCTGAAATGGTCCTTCTGCACCCCAGCCTCTAAACTCTGTTCTCTACAACAATTATTCTGCACCCCAGTCTCCAACCTCTGCGCTCTGTAACATTCCTTCTGTACCACAGTCTCCAACCTCTGTTCTCTGTAAGGGTCCTTCTGAACACCAGTCTCCAAGCACTGCTTTCTGTATCAGTCCTTTTGCACCACATTATCCAAATTCTGCTCTCTGTAACAGTCCTTCTGCACCTCAGTCTGCAACCTCTGCTCTCTGCAATAGTCCTTCTACACCCCAGTCTATATTCTCTGCTCTCTGCAACAGTCCTTCTGCACCCCAGTCTCCAACATCTGCTCTTTGCAACAGTCCTTCTGCACCCAAGTCTCTAACCTCTGCTCTCTGCAACAGTCCTTCTGAACCACAGTAACCAACCTCTGCTTTCTGTATCAGTCCTTCTGCACCCCAGTCTCCAACCTCTGCTCTCAGTAACAGTTCTTCTGCACCTCTTTCTGAAAACTCTTCTCTCTGGAAAGATCCTTCTGTATCTCAGTCTCAAACCTCTTCTCTCTGTAAGAGTCCTTATGTACCTCAGTCTCCAACATTTGTCTCTGTAATATCCTTTTGCAACCCACTCTTTAAACTCTGCTCTCTGTAACTATCCTTCTGCACCCCAGTCTCCAATCACTGCTCTCTGTAATAGGCCTTCTGCACCCTAATCTCCAACCTATGCTGTCTATTACAGGACTTTTGACCCCAGTCTCCAAACTCTTCTCTCTTCAACTATCCTTCTGCACCCCAGTCTCCAACCTCTGCTCTCTGCTCCAGTCCTCCTGCACCCCAGTCTGAAACCTATGCTGTTTGTAAGATCCTACTGCACACCTGTCTCCAACATCTGCTCTCTCTAAAATTACTTCTGTAAAGCAGTCTCCAAACTCTGCTATCTGTAAGGGTCCTTCTGCACCGCAGTCTCCAATCTGTTCTCTCTGCCACACTACTTCTGCAACCGAGACTCCAAACTTTTCTCTCTGCAATAGATTTTCTGCACATGAGTCTCCAACCTGTGCTCTCTGTAAATGTCCTACTGCACCCCAGTCTTCAACTTTTGCTTTCTGTAAAAGTCCTTCTGCACCACAGTCTCCAATCTCTTTTCTCTATAACGATCCTTCTGCAACCCAGTCTCCAAAATCTGCTCTCTGCAACGATCCTTCTGCACACAGGTCTCTAAAGTCTGCTCTCTGTAATAGTCCTTCTGCACCCCAGTCTCCAACCTCTGGTCTCCAACAGTCCTTCTGCACCTAAGTCTCCAACATCTGCTCTCTGCAAAAGTCTTTCTACACCCCAGTCTTCAACTTCTGCTCTCTGCAACAGTCCTTCTTCCCCCCAATCTCGATACTCTGCTAGCCCCTACGATCCTTCTGCATCCCAGTCTCCAACCTCTGTTCTCTTCAACAGTTCTTCTGCACCCCAGTCTCCAAACTCTGCTCCCTTTAAAAGTCCTTCTGTACCGCAGTCTCCAACCTCTGTTCTCTGCATCAGTTCTTCTGATCCCCATTCTCCAAATTCTGCTTTCTGCAACAGACCTTATCCAACCCAGTCTCCATCCTCTGATCTCTGCAACAGTCCTTCTGCACCTCACTTTCCAACCTCTGCTCTATGCAACGATCCCTCTGCACCCCAGTCTCCAATCTCTGCTCGCTGCAACAGTCCTTGTGCACCCCAATCTCAAATATCTGCTCTCTGCAACAGTTCTTCTGTACCTCAGTCTGAAAACTCTGCTCTCTGCAATTATCTTTTTGCACCCAAGTCACCAACCTCTGTTCTCTGCAACGATCCTTCTGAAACTCAGTCTCCAACATCTACTCTCTGTAACAGTCCATCTGCACCTCAGTCTCCAACATCTGCTCTCTGTAAAATCCTTCTGCAACCAAGTCTCCAAACTCTGCCATCAGTAACAGTCCTAGAGCCCTTCTCCAAACTATGCTGTCCATAACAGGCCTTCTGAACCCCAGTCTCCAACCTCTGCTCTCTTTAACAGTCCTGCTGCACCTCGGTCTTCAAATTCTGCTCTCTGTAAGATCCTTCTGCTCCCCAGTCTACATACTCTGCTCTCTGTAACAGTCCTTTTGCACCTCATATCCAACTCTGCTCTCTAAAACAGTCCTTATGCACCCCAGTCTCCAACCGCTGCTGTCTGCAACATTGCTTCTGCACCCCAGTCTGCGACGTGTGCTCTGTGTAACAGTCCTTCTGCAGCCAAGTCTCCACCTCTGCTCTCTGCAACGATCTTTCTGTACCTCAGTCTTAAACCTCGGCTCTCTGAAACAATACTTCTGTACACCAGTCTCCAACTGATTTCTCTGTAACAGTCATTCTCCACTTCAGTCTTCAACCTCTGCTCTCTGCAAGAGTCCTTCTGCACCCCAGTCTCCAACATCTGCTCTCTAAACAATTCTTCTGCACCTACGTCTCAAACATCTGCTCTCTGCAACAGTCCTTCTGCACCCCAGTGGCCAAACTCTGCTCTCTGCAACGATCCTTCTGCACCTCAGTCTCCAACCTCTTATCTCTGAAAGATCCTTCTGCACCTCAGTTTCCAAAATCTGCTCTCTGTAATATTCCTTCTCCACGCCAGTCTCCAACCTCTGCTTTCTGCAACGGTCCTTCTGCACCCCAGTCTTAAACCTCTTTACTCCGAAACAGTCCTTCTTCTCCCCAGTCTCCAAACTCTTCTCTTTATAACAGTCCTTCTTAACCCCAGTCTCCAAGCTCTGCTCTCTGCAACACTCTTTCTGCACCTCAGTCCCCATACTTCACTCTCTGTAAGATGCTTCTGCACACCAGTCTCCCAACTCTGCTCTCTGTATCAGTCCTTCTGGACCCCAGTCTCCAATCTCTGCTCTCTGCAACAGTCCTTCTGAACCTCAGTCTCCAAACTCTGCTCTCTGTATGATGCTTCTGCACCCCAGTCTACAACTTCTGCTATCTTTAATAGTCCTTCTAAACCCTAGTCTCCATAATCTGCTCTGCAACAGTCCTTCTACATCCCAGTCTCTAATCTCTGCTCTCTGTAACAGTCCTAATCCACCTCAGTCTCCAAACTCTGCTCTCTGTAAAAGGCCTTCTGCACCCCAGTCTCCAACCTCTGCTCTCTGCAATGATCCCACTGTACCCCAGTCTCCAACCTCTGCTCACTGCAAAAGTCCTTGTGCACCCCAATCTCCAACATCTGTTCTCTCCAACAGTTCTTCTGTACCTCAGTCTCAAAAATTGCTCTCTTCAATAATCTTTCTGCACCCGAGTCTCCAACCTCTGCTCTCTGAAACAGTCCTTCTGTACCTCAGTCTCCAACTTCTGCTCTATATCAGTCCTGCACCCCTGTCTCCCACATCTGCTCTTAGTAACTGTCCTTCTTCACCTCAGTCTTCTTCCTCTACTCTGTGTAACAGTCCTTCTGCATCTCAGTCTGGAAACTCTGCTGACTGCAATGATCCTTCTGCACCACAGTTTCCATAATCTGCTCTCTGTAATATTCCTTCTTCATGCCAGTCTCCAACCTCTGTACTCCGCAACAGTCCTTCTGATCCCCAGTCTCCAAACTCTGCTCTCTGTAATAGTCCTTCTGTACCACAGTCTCCAAACTCTGCTCTCTGTAAAGGTCCCTTTGCACGCCAGTCTCCAAACTCTGCTTTCATTATCCGTCCTTCGGCACCTCAGTCTCCAACCTCTGCTCTCTGCAAAAGTCTTTTTGTACACCATTCTCCAACTTCTGCTCTCTGCAACAGTCTTTCTTAACAACAGTCTCCAACATCTCCTCTCTGAATAAGTCCTTGTGTACCCTAGTCTCCAACCTCACCTCTCTGCAACAGTCCTTCTGTACTGCAGTCTCCCACATCTGCTCTCTGCAAAAGTTTTTCTGAACCTCAGACTCAAACCTCTGCTCTCTGTAAGATCCTTTTAAACCCAGTCTCAAAACTCTGCTCCCTGTAAAAGTTCTTCTGCCCCCAGTCTCAGAACTCTGCTCTCTGTAACAGGCCTTCTGCACCTCAGTCATCAACCTCTGTTCTCTGTAGCAGTTGTTCTGCACTCCAGTCTTAAACTTCTGCTCTCTGTAACAATCCTTCTGCACCACAGACTCCAACTTTTGCTCTCTGTAAAAGTCCTTCTGCACCTCAGTCTCCAAACTCTCCTCTATGAAAGATCCTTCTGCAACACAGTCTCCAAAATTTGCTTTCTGTAACAGTCCTTCTGCACCTCAATCTCCAACCTCTGCTCTCTGTAAAAGTCCTTCTACAACTCAGTCTGAAACCTTTTCTCTCTTCATGATCCCTCTGCACCCCAGTCTCCAACCACTGCTGTCTTTAACACTCCTCCTTCATCTCAGTCTTCAAACTCTGCTCTCTGTAAGATCCTTCTGCCACCCAGAATCCTAACTCTGCTCTCTATAACAATCCTACTGCACCCCAGTCTTCAAACTCTGCTGTCATTAACAGGCCTTCTTTACCTTAGTCTCCAAACTCTGCTCTCTGTAACAGGCCTTCAGCACCCCAGTCTCCAAAGTCTCCTCTCCTCAACAGTCCTTCTGCACCCCTGTCTCCAAACTCTGCTCCTATAAGATCATTCTGCATCCCAGATTTCAAACTCTACTCTCTGTAACATTTCTTTTCCACGACAGTCTCCAACCTCTGGATTCTGCACCAGTCCTACTTTACCTTAGTCTCCAAACTCTGCTCTCTTTAACAGTCCTTCTGCACCCCATTCTCTAATCTCTGCTCTCTGCAACAGTCCTTCTGGACCTCAGTCTCCAAATTCTGCTCTCTGCAACAGTCCTATTGCACCCAAGTCTCCAACACCTGCTCCCTGCAACAGTCCTTCTTCACCCCAGTCTCCAACCTCTACTCTGTGTAACAGTCCTTCTGCACCCCAGTGTACAACCTCTGCTCTCTGCAATGATCCTTCTGCACCCAAGTCCCCAACATGTGCTTTCTGAAAAAGTCCCTCTTTACCCCAGTCTCCAACCTCTGCTCTGTGTAACAGTCCTTCTGTACCCCAGTGTCCAAACTCTGCTTTCTGCAATGATCCTTCTGCATTCCAGTCTCGAGAATCTGCTCACTGCAACAGTCCTTCTGCACCCAAGTCTACAACATCTGCTCTTAGCAACAGTCCTTCTGCGCCTCAGCCTGGAAACTCTGCTGTCTGCAACGATCCTTCTGCACCCCAGTCTCCAACCTGTGCTCTCTGTAACAATCTTGTTGTACCTCGGTCTACAATCTCTGCTTTCTGTAAGATCCTTCTGCATCCCAGTTTTCAAACTCTGCTCTCTGTAACATTCCTTTTCAACCACAGTCTCCAACCTCTGGATTCTGCACCAGTCCTTCTGCACCCAGTCTCCAAACTCTGTTCTCTGCATCAGTTCTTCTGCTCCCCATTCTCCAAATTCTGCTCTCTGTAACAGTCCTTCTGTACTGCAGTCTTCAACCTCTGCTCTCTGTAACGGTCCTTCTGCACCACCATCTCAAACCTCTGCTTTCTGTATCCGTCCTTTGTCGGAGACCAGCTTCAACAGGGGGTCTCTGGAGACAAATGGATGGTGAGGAGTCAGCGAAAGAGGGGGTGGAGAAACAATACAGACACCAAAGTGAAGGTGTTGTTCCCAATCAAAGTGAAGTTGATCATATATACTTTTCATTTTGGCAGGCTTACAGTACTTTGTGGTTACAAAACAGGAATCATTATTCAAAGAAACAAAATATTATTTAGCTACAATTAGAATAGAAGAATGTATCTTGGCTTATTAATAAGCAAGCATTTGTACTTTCAGTTCGAGTTTTGCATTGAGCAGTTTCTACTTAGTTAACTTTTAATAATAGTTCAAATGTCCCAAACTATTGGCCTATACCTTGACTATTCTTTCTTGATTTACTGACTGCAACCAGTGCCATGGTTATGGCAAAGAGTTGACTTGTTATTACTTTTAATCAAACAGAAGTAAGAGCACAAACCATTGTGCACAGGAACAAGAACAAGTTGCCCAGTACTAAGAACTAATCTATCTTCTTAACATTATTTTTTCTTCTCTAGATTTTAAGTTAATTTCTCAAAAACTTCCTTGACAGAAATACAGCGAGTTTTTCTTTAGACATTAACAATTTACACTCCACAGCTGAATCATTGCATTTAGAGCAAACAGATCTATGCTTTAGAAGTAGTTGCATTAATTGGGAAAGTCATGATTTTTTTTTCGTACTTAATGGTCATATAAGAAATCAAAACTATACTTATTAAAGGAATACAAAAAAAAATCAGCCCATTCCCAGAAACATACTGCGCTCCTCCAGAGGATGGACGCCTTGTGCCATCCACCTCACTAGGGCCTTGTCATTGCCTGAGTCAGGGAAGGGGCGCAGAAGTCCTTCTACACCACTGTTTTCAACCTCTGCTCTTTGTAATACTCCTTCTGCACCTCTTTCTCCAACCTCTGCTCTCTGCAACCTTACTCCTGCACCCCATTTTCTAACCTCTGCTCTCTTCTACACCTCTTCTGAACCACAGTCTACAACATCTGCTCTCTGCAACAGTCCTTCTGTACACTAGTCTCCAAACTCTGCTCTCTGTAATGGTCCTTCTGCACCCCAGTCTCCAAACTCTGCTCTCTGTAACAGTCCTTCTGCACCTCAGTCTCCAAATTCTGCTCTCTGCAACAGTCTTTCTGCACCCAAGTCTCCAACCTCTGCTCTCTTCAACATTCCTTCTACAACCCAGTCTTCAACCTCTGCTCTGTGTAACAGTCTTTCTGCATGCCAGTCTCCAACCTCTGCTCTCTACAACAGTCCTTCTGCACGTCAGTCTCCAACATGTGCTCTCTGTAAGATTCTTCTGCAAAGCAGTCTCCAAACTCTGCTCTCTGTAACAGCCCTTCTGCACCCCATTCTCTAAAGTCTGTTCTCTATAACAGTCCTTCTGCACCCCAGCACGAAACCCCTGCTCTCTACAATGATTCTTCTGCACCCCAGTCTACAACCTCAGCTCTCTGTAACAGTCCTTCTGAACCCCAGTCTCCAACATGTGCTCTCTGCAACAGCCCTTCGGCACCTCAGTCTTAAAATTCTGTTCTCTGCAACAATCCTT
>NW_027524109.1:0-36153 GCF_052094955.1 Ictidomys tridecemlineatus
GAGAATCACTTTCATGGAAAGGGCCTGCCAAGCTTCCAAAAAACTAGGAGTTGCCTGAAATATCAGCACACACTTTTTCACCCAATCTTGATGAAACTTTCAGGTAATGATCAGTACACCAATCCCACTTGGCTCTCCAAATGTCGTTCTTCTAGGTTAAACCGTTAGTTGGCAGTAACCGGTTTCATTTTGAGGTTTCACTCTGTTTTCTCCTATAGGGATACATGTATTTGGAACTCTAAATCAAACACGGTTTGTGCTAGCTCTTTGAAACTTGACACAATAAAGCAGTTTCAAGTTCTATCTCTATGGTTTGTTTGCTGTTGATGTAGCCCTAAGCAGAGACTGGCGAGAATCACTTTCATGGAAAGGGCCTGCCAAGCTTCCAAAAAAGTACGAGTTGCCTGAAATCTCAGCAAACACTTTTTCACCCAATCTTGATGATACTTTCAGGTATGATCATACACCAATCCCACTTGGCTCGCCAAATTTTTTTCTTCTAGGTTAAACCGTTCGTTGGCAGTAACCGGTTTCATTTTGAGGTTTCACTCTGTTTTCTCCTATAGGCATACATGTATTTGGAACTCTAAATCAAACACGGTTTGTGCTAGCTCTTTGAAACTTGACACAATAAAGCAGTTTCAAGTTCTCTCTCTATCGTTTGTTTGCTGTTGATGTAGCCCTAAGCAGAGACTGGCGAGAATCACTTTCATGGAAAGGGCCTGCCAAGCTTCCGAAAAACTACGAGTTGCCTGAAATCTCAGCACACACTTTTTCACCCAATCTTGATGATACTTTCAGGTAATGATCAGTACACCAATCCCACTTGGCTCGCCAAATTTCGTTCTTCTAGGTTAAACCGTTCGTTGGCAGTAACCGGTTTCATTTTGAGGTTTCACTCTGTTTTCTCCTATAGGGATACATGTATTTGGAACTCTAAATCAAACACGGTTTGTGCTAGCTCTTTGAAACTTGACACAATAAAGCAGTTTCAAGTTCTATCTCTATGGTTTGTTTGCTGTTGATGTAGCCCTAAGCAGAGACTGGCGAGAATCACTTTCATGGAAAGGGCCTGCCAAGCTTCCAAAAAACTACGAGTTGCCTGAAATCTCAGCAAACACTTTTTCACCCAATCTTGATGATACTTTCAGGTAATGATCAGTACACCAATCCCACTTGGCTCGCCAAATTTCGTTCTTCTAGGTTAAACCGTTCGTAGGCAGTAACCGGTTTCATTTTGAGGTTTCACTCTGTTTTCTCCTATAGGGATACATGTATTTGGAACTCTAAATCAAACACGGTTTGTGCTAGCTCTTTGAAACTTGACACAATAAAGCAGTTTCAAGTTCTATCTCTATTGTTTGTTTGCTGTTGATGTAGCTCTAAGCAGAGACTGACGAGAATCACTTTCATGGAAAGGGCCTGCCAAGCTTCCAAAAAACTACGAGTTGCCTGAAATCTCAGCACACACTTTTTCACCCAATCTTGATGAAACTTTCAGGTAATGATCAGTACACCAATCCCACTTGGCTCGCCAAATTTCGTTCTTCTAGGATAAACCGTTCGTTGGCAGTAACCGGTTTCATTTTGAGGTTTCACTCTGTTTTCTCCTATAGGGATACATGTATTTGGAACTCTAAATCAAACACGGTTTGTGCTAGCTCTTTGAAACTTGACACAATAAAGCAGTTTCAAGTTCTATCTCTATGGTTTGTTTGCTGTTGATGTAGCCCTTAGCAGAGACTGGCGAGAATCACTTTCATGGAAAGGGCCTGCCAAGCTTCCAAAAAAGTACGAGTTGCCTGAAATCTCAGCAAACACTTTTTCAACCAATCTTGATGATACTTTCAGGTAATGATCAGTACACCAATCCCACTTGGCTCGCTAAATTTTTTTCTTCTAGGTTAAACCGTTCGTTGGCAGTAACCGGTTTCATTTTGAGGTTTCACTCTGTTTTCTCCTATAGGGATACATGTATTTGGAACTCTAAATCAAACACGGTTTGTGCTAGCTCTTTGAAACTTGACACAATAACGCAGTTTCAAGTTCTATCTCTATCGTTTGTTTGCTGTTGATGTAGCCCTAAGCAGAGACTGGCGAGAATCACTTTCATGGAAAGGGCCTGCCAAGCTTCCGAAAAACTACGAGTTGCCTAAAATCTCAGCACACACTTTTTCACCCAATCTTGATGATACTTTCAGGTAATGATCAGTACACCAATCCCACTTGGCTCGCCAAATTTCGTTCTTCTAGGTTAAACCGTTCGTTGGCAGTAACCGGTTTCATTTTGAGGTTTCACTCTGTTTTCTCCTATAGGGATACATGTATTTGGAACTCTAAATCAAACACGGTTTGTGCTAGCTCTTTGAAACTTGACACAATAAAGCAGTTTCAAGTTCTATCTCTATGGTTTGTTTGCTGTTGATGTAGCCCTAAGCAGAGACTGGCGAGAATCACTTTCATGGAAAGGGCCTGCCAAGCTTCCAAAAAAGTACGAGTTGCCTGAAATCTCAGCAAACACTTTTTCACCCAATCTTGATGATACTTTCAGGTAATGATCAGTACACCAATCCCACTTGGCTCGCCAAATTTTTTTCTTCTAGGTTAAACCGTTCGTTGGCAGTAACCGGTTTCATTTTGAGGTTTCACTCTGTTTTCTCCTATAGGGATACATGTATTTGGAACTCTAAATCAAACACGGTTTGTGCTAGCTCTTTGAAACTTGACACAATAAAGCAGTTTCAAGTTCTATCTCTATCGTTTGTTTGCTGTTGATGTAGCCCTAAGCAGAGACTGGCGAGAATCACTTTCATGGAAAGGGCCTGCCAAGCTTCCGAAAAACTACGAGTTGCCTGAAATCTCAGCACACACTTTTTCACCCAATCTTGATGAAACTTTCAGGTAACGATCAGTACACCAATCCCACTTGGCTCGCCAAATTTCGTTCTTCTAGGTTAAACCGTTCGTTGGCAGTAACCGGTTTCATTTTGAGGTTTCACTGTGTTTTCTCCTATAGGGATACATGTATTTGGAACTCTAAATCAAACACGGTTTGTGCTAGCTCTTTGAAACTTGACACAATAAAGCAGTTTCAAGTTCTATCTCTATGGTTTGTTTGCTGTTGATGTAGCCCTAAGCAGAGACTGGCGAGAATCACTTTCATGGAAAGGGCCTGCCAAGCTTCCAAAAAACTACGAGTTGCCTGAAATCTCAGCACACAATTTTTCACCCAATCTTGATGAAACTTTCAGGTAATGATCAGTACACCAATCCCACTTGGCTCGCCAAATTTCGTTCTTCTAGGTTAAACCATTTGTTGGCAGTAACCGGTTTCATTTTTAGGTTACACTCTGTTTTCTCCTATAGAGATACATGTATTTGGAACTCTATTTCAAACACGGTTTGTGCTAGCTCTTTGAAACTTGACACAATAAAGCAGTTTCAAGTTCTATCTCTATGGTTTGTTTGCTGTTGATGTAGCCCTAAGCAGAGACTGGCGAGAATCACTTTCATGGAAAGGGCCTGCCAAGCTTCCAAAAAACTAGGAGTTGCCTGAAATCTCAGCACACACTTTTTCACCCAATCTTGATGATACTTTCAGGTAATGATCAGTACACCAATCCCACTTGGCTCGCCAAATTTCGTTCTTCTAGGTTAAACCGTTCGTAGGCAGTAACCGGTTTCATTTTGAGGTTTCACTCTGTTTTCTCCTATAGGGATACATGTATTTGGAACTCTAAATCAAACACGGTTTGTGCTAGCTCTTTGAAACTTGACACAATAAAGCAGTTTCAAGTTCTATCTCTATTGTTTGTTTGCTGTTGATGTAGCCCTAAGCAGAGACTGAGGAGAATCACTTTCATGGAAAGGGCCTGCCTAGCTTCCAAAAAACTAGGAGTTGCCTGAAATCTCAGCACACACTTTTTCACCCAATCTTGATGAAACTTTCAGGTAATGATCAGTACACCAATCCCACTTGGCTCGCCAAATTTCGTTCTTCTAGGTTAAACCGTTCGTTGGCAGTAACCGGTTTCATTTTGAGGTTTCAATCTGTTTTCTCCTATAGGGATACATGTATTTGGAACTCTAAATCAAACACGGTTTGTGCTAGCTCTTTGAAACTTGACACAATAAAGCAGTTTCAAGTTCTATCTCTATGGTTTGTTTGCTGTTGATGTAGCCCTAAGCAGAGACTGGCGAGAATCACTTTCATGGAAAGGGCCTGCCAAGCTTCCAAAAAAGTACGAGTTGCCTGAAATCTCAGCAAACACTTTTTCACCCAATCTTGATGATACTTTCAGGTAATGATCAGTACACCAATCCCACTTGGCTCGCCAAATTTTTTTCTTCTAGGTTAAACCGTTCGTTGGCAGTAACCGGTTTCATTTTGAGGTTTCACTCTGTTTTCTCCTATAGGGATACATGTATTTGGAACTCTAAATCAAACACGGTTTGTGCTAGCTCTTTGAAACTTGACACAATAACGCAGTTTCAAGTTCTATCTCTATCGTTTGTTTGCTGTTGATGTAGCCCTAAGCAGAGACTGGCGAGAATCACTTTCATGGAAAGGGCCTGCCAAGCTTCCGAAAAACTACGAGTTGCCTGAAATCTCAGCACACACTTTTTCACCCAATCTTGATGATACTTTCAGGTAATGATCAGTACACCAATCCCACTTGGCTCGCCAAATTTCGTTCTTCTAGGTTAAACCGTTCGTTGGCAGTAACCGGTTTCATTTTGAGGTTTCACTCTGTTTTCTCCTATAGGGATACATGTATTTGGAACTCTAAATCAAACACGGTTTGTGCTAGCTCTTTGAAACTTGACACAATAAAGCAGTTTCAAGTTCTATCTCTATGGTTTGTTTGCTGTTGATGTAGCCCTAAGCAGAGACTGGCGAGAATCACTTTCATGGAAAGGGCCTGCCAAGCTTCCAAAAAAGTACGAGTTGCCTGAAATCTCAGCAAACACTTTTTCACCCAATCTTGATGATACTTTCAGGTAATGATCAGTACACCAATCCCACTTGGCTCGCCAAATTTTTTTCTTCTAGGTTAAACCGTTCGTTGGCAGTAACCGGTTTCATTTTGAGGTTTCACTCTGTTTTCTCCTATAGGGATACATGTATTTGGAACTCTAAATCAAACACGGTTTGTGCTAGCTCTTTGAAACTTGACACAATAAAGCAGTTTCAAGTTCTATCTCTATCGTTTGTTTGCTGTTGATGTAGCCCTAAGCAGAGACTGGCGAGAATCACTTTCATGGAAAGGGCCTGCCAAGCTTCCGAAAAACTACGAGTTGCCTGAAATCTCAGCACACACTTTTTCACCCAATCTTGATGAAACTTTCAGGTAACGATCAGTACACCAATCCCACTTGGCTCGCCAAATTTCGTTCTTCTAGGTTAAACCGTTCGTTGGCAGTAACCGGTTTCATTTTGAGGTTTCACTGTGTTTTCTCCTATAGGGATACATGTATTTGGAACTCTAAATCAAACACGGTTTGTGCTAGCTCTTTGAAACTTGACACAATAAAGCAGTTTCAAGTTCTATCTCTATGGTTTGTTTGCTGTTGATGTAGCCCTAAGCAGAGACTGGCGAGAATCACTTTCATGGAAAGGGCCTGCCAAGCTTCCAAAAAACTACGAGTTGCCTGAAATCTCAGCACACAATTTTTCACCCAATCTTGATGAAACTTTCAGGTAATGATCAGTACACCAATCCCACTTGGCTCGCCAAATTTCGTTCTTCTAGGTTAAACCATTTGTTGGCAGTAACCGGTTTCATTTTTAGGTTACACTCTGTTTTCTCCTATAGAGATACATGTATTTGGAACTCTATTTCAAACACGGTTTGTGCTAGCTCTTTGAAACTTGACACAATAAAGCAGTTTCAAGTTCTATCTCTATGGTTTGTTTGCTGTTGATGTAGCCCTAAGCAGAGACTGGCGAGAATCACTTTCATGGAAAGGGCCTGCCAAGCTTCCAAAAAACTAGGAGTTGCCTGAAATCTCAGCACACACTTTTTCACCCAATCTTGATGATACTTTCAGGTAATGATCAGTACACCAATCCCACTTGGCTCGCCAAATTTCGTTCTTCTAGGTTAAACCGTTCGTAGGCAGTAACCGGTTTCATTTTGAGGTTTCACTCTGTTTTCTCCTATAGGGATACATGTATTTGGAACTCTAAATCAAACACGGTTTGTGCTAGCTCTTTGAAACTTGACACAATAAAGCAGTTTCAAGTTCTATCTCTATTGTTTGTTTGCTGTTGATGTAGCCCTAAGCAGAGACTGAGGAGAATCACTTTCATGGAAAGGGCCTGCCTAGCTTCCAAAAAACTAGGAGTTGCCTGAAATCTCAGCACACACTTTTTCACCCAATCTTGATGAAACTTTCAGGTAATGATCAGTACACCAATCCCACTTGGCTCGCCAAATTTCGTTCTTCTAGGTTAAACCGTTCGTTGGCAGTAACCGGTTTCATTTTGAGGTTTCAATCTGTTTTCTCCTATAGGGATACATGTATTTGGAACTCTAAATCAAACACGGTTTGTGCTAGCTCTTTGAAACTTGACACAATAAAGCAGTTTCAAGTTCTATCTCTATGGTTTGTTTGCTGTTGATGTAGCCCTAAGCAGAGACTGGCGAGAATCACTTTCATGGAAAGGGCCTGCCAAGCTTCCAAAAAAGTACGAGTTGCCTGAAATCTCAGCAAACACTTTTTCACCCAATCTTGATGATACTTTCAGGTAATGATCAGTACACCAATCCCACTTGGCTCGCCAAATTTTTTTCTTCTAGGTTAAACCGTTCGTTGGCAGTAACCGGTTTCATTTTGAGGTTTCACTCTGTTTTCTCCTATAGGCATACATGTATTTGGAACTCTAAATCAAACACGGTTTGTGCTAGCTCTTTGAAACTTGACACAATAAAGCAGTTTCAAGTTCTATCTCTATCGTTTGTTTGCTGTTGATGTAGCCCTAAGCAGAGACTGGCGAGAATCACTTTCATGGAAAGGGCCTGCCAAGCTTCCGAAAAACTACGAGTTGCCTGAAATCTCAGCACACACTTTTTCACCCAATCTTGATGATACTTTCAGGTAATGATCAGTACACCAATCCCACTTGGCTCGCCAAATTTCGTTCTTCTAGGTTATACCGTTCGTTGGCAGTAACCGGTTTCATTTTGAGGTTTCACTCTGTTTTCTCCTATAGGGATACATGTATTTGGAACTCTAAATCAAACACGGTTTGTGCTAGCTCTTTGAAACTTGACACAATAAAGCAGTTTCAAGTTCTATCTCTATGGTTTGTTTGCTGTTGATGTAGCCCTAAGCAGAGACTGGCGAGAATCACTTTCATGGAAAGGGCCTGCCAAGCTTCCAAAAAACTACGAGTTGCCTGAAATCTCAGCACACAATTTTTCACCCAATCTTGATGAAACTTTCAGGTAATGATCAGTACACCAATCCCACTTGGCTCGCCAAATTTCGTTCTTCTAGGTTAAACCGTTCGTTGGCAGTAACCGGTTTCATTTTTAGGTTACACTCTGTTTTCTCCTATAGGGATACATGTATTTGGAACTCTATTTCAAACACGGTTTGTGCTAGCTCTTTGAAACTTGACACAATAAAGCAGTTTCAAGTTCTATCTCTATGGTTTGTTTGCTGTTGATGTAGCCCTAAGCAGAGACTGGCGAGAATCACTTTCATGGAAAGGGCCTGCCAAGCTTCCAAAAAACTAGGAGTTGCCTGAAATCTCAGCACACACTTTTTCACCCAATCTTGATGATACTTTCAGGTAATGATCAGTACACCAATCCCACTTGGCTCGCCAAATTTCGTTCTTCTAGGTTAAACCGTTCGTAGGCAGTAACCGGTTTCATTTTGAGGTTTCACTCTGTTTTCTCCTATAGGGATACATGTATTTGGAACTCTAAATCAAACACGGTTTGTGCTATCTCTTTGAAACTTGACACAATAAAGCAGTTTCAAGTTCTATCTCTATTGTTTGTTTGCTGTTGATGTAGCCCTAAGCAGAGACTGAGGAGAATCACTTTCATGGAAAGGGCCTGCCAAGCTTCCAAAAAACTAGGAGTTGCCTGAAATATCAGCACACACTTTTTCACCCAATCTTGATGAAACTTTCAGGTAATGATCAGTACACCAATCCCACTTGGCTCTCCAAATGTCGTTCTTCTAGGTTAAACCGTTCGTTGGCAGTAACCGGTTTCATTTTGAGGTTTCACTCTGTTTTCTCCTATAGGGATACATGTATTTGGAACTCTAAATCAAACACGGTTTGTGCTAGCTCTTTGAAACTTGACACAATAAAGCAGTTTCAAGTTCTATCTCTATGGTTTGTTTGCTGTTGATGTAGCCCTAAGCAGAGACTGGCGAGAATCACTTTCATGGAAAGGGCCTGCCAAGCTTCCAAAAAAGTACGAGTTGCCTGAAATCTCAGCAAACACTTTTTCACCCAATCTTGATGATACTTTCAGGTAATGATCAGTACACCAATCCCACTTGGCTCGCCAAATTTTTTTCTTCTAGGTTAAACCGTTCGTTGGCAGTAACCGGTTTCATTTTGAGGTTTCACTCTGTTTTCTCCTATAGGCATACATGTATTTGGAACTCTAAATCAAACACGGTTTGTGCTAGCTCTTTGAAACTTGACACAATAAAGCAGTTTCAAGTTCTCTCTCTATCGTTTGTTTGCTGTTGATGTAGCCCTAAGCAGAGACTGGCGAGAATCACTTTCATGGAAAGGGCCTGCCAAGCTTCCGAAAAACTACGAGTTGCCTGAAATCTCAGCACACACTTTTTCACCCAATCTTGATGATACTTTCAGGTAATGATCAGTACACCAATCCCACTTGGCTCGCCAAATTTCGTTCTTCTAGGTTAAACCGTTCGTTGGCAGTAACCGGTTTCATTTTGAGGTTTCACTCTGTTTTCTCCTATAGGGATACATGTATTTGGAACTCTAAATCAAACACGGTTTGTGCTAGCTCTTTGAAACTTGACACAATAAAGCAGTTTCAAGTTCTATCTCTATGGTTTGTTTGCTGTTGATGTAGCCCTAAGCAGAGACTGGCGAGAATCACTTTCATGGAAAGGGCCTGCCAAGCTTCCAAAAAACTACGAGTTGCCTGAAATCTCAGCACACACTTTTTCACCCAATCTTGATGAAACTTTCAGGTAATGATCAGTACACCAATCCCACTTGGCTCGCCAAATTTCGTTCTTCTAGGATAAACCGTTCGTTGGCAGTAACCGGTTTCATTTTGAGGTTTCACTCTGTTTTCTCCTATAGGGATACATGTATTTGGAACTCTAAATCAAACACGGTTTGTGCTAGCTCTTTGAAACTTGACACAATAAAGCAGTTTCAAGTTCTATCTCTATGGTTTGTTTGCTGTTGATGTAGCCCTTAGCAGAGACTGGCGAGAATCACTTTCATGGAAAGGGCCTGCCAAGCTTCCAAAAAAGTACGAGTTGCCTGAAATCTCAGCAAACACTTTTTCAACCAATCTTGATGATACTTTCAGGTAATGATCAGTACACCAATCCCACTTGGCTCGCTAAATTTTTTTCTTCTAGGTTAAACCGTTCGTTGGCAGTAACCGGTTTCATTTTGAGGTTTCACTCTGTTTTCTCCTATAGGGATACATGTATTTGGAACTCTAAATCAAACACGGTTTGTGCTAGCTCTTTGAAACTTGACACAATAACGCAGTTTCAAGTTCTATCTCCATCGTTTGTTTGCTGTTGATGTAGCCCTAAGCAGAGACTGGCGAGAATCACTTTCATGGAAAGGGCCTGCCAAGCTTCCGAAAAACTACGAGTTGCCTAAAATCTCAGCACACACTTTTTCACCCAATCTTGATGATACTTTCAGGTAATGATCAGTACACCAATCCCACTTGGCTCGCCAAATTTCGTTCTTCTAGGTTAAACCGTTCGTTGGCAGTAACCGGTTTCATTTTGAGGTTTCACTCTGTTTTCTCCTATAGGGATACATGTATTTGGAACTCTAAATCAAACACGGTTTGTGCTAGCTCTTTGAAACTTGACACAATAAAGCAGTTTCAAGTTCTATCTCTATGGTTTGTTTGCTGTTGATGTAGCCCTAAGCAGAGACTGGCGAGAATCACTTTCATGGAAAGGGCCTGCCAAGCTTCCAAAAA
Organism: Ictidomys tridecemlineatus; assembly: GCF_052094955.1. Classification (NCBI taxonomy): domain Eukaryota; kingdom Metazoa; phylum Chordata; class Mammalia; order Rodentia; family Sciuridae; genus Ictidomys; species Ictidomys tridecemlineatus. The sequence continues at coordinate 10,191 of NW_027524109.1, forward strand.
AGTACGAGTTGCCTGAAATCTCAGCAAACACTTTTTCACCCAATCTTGATGATACTTTCAGGTAATGATCAGTACACCAATCCCACTTGGCTCGCCAAATTTTTTTCTTCTAGGTTAAACCGTTCGTTGGCAGTAACCGGTTTCATTTTGAGGTTTCACTCTGTTTTCTCCTATAGGGATACATGTATTTGGAACTCTAAATCAAACACGGTTTGTGCTAGCTCTTTGAAACTTGACACAATAAAGCAGTTTCAAGTTCTATCTCTATCGTTTGTTTGCTGTTGATGTAGCCCTAAGCAGAGACTGGCGAGAATCACTTTCATGGAAAGGGCCTGCCAAGCTTCCGAAAAACTACGAGTTGCCTGAAATCTCAGCACACACTTTTTCACCCAATCTTGATGATACTTTCAGGTAATGATCAGTACACCAATCCCACTTGGCTCGCCAAATTTTTTTCTTCTAGGTTAAACCGTTCGTTGGCAGTAACCGGTTTCATTTTGAGGTTTCACTCTGTTTTCTCCTTTAGGGATACATGTATTTGGAACTCTAAATCAAACATGGTTTGTGCTAGCTCTTTGAAACTTGACACAATAAAGCAGTTTCAAGTTCTATCTCTATGGTTTGTTTGCTGTTTATGTACCCTAAGCAGAAACTGTTGAGAATCACTTTCACGGAAAGGGTCTGCCAAACTTACAAAAAACTACGAGTTTCCTGTAATCTCAGCACACACTTTTTCACCCAATCTTGATGAAACTTTCAGGTAATGATCAGTACACCAATCCCACTTGGCTCGCCAAATTTCGTTCTTCTAGGTTAAACCGTTCGTTGGCAGTAACCGGTTTCATTTTGAGGTTTCACTCTGTTTTCTCCTATAGGGATACATGTATTTGGAACTCTAAATCAAACACGGTTTGTGCTAGCTCTTTGAAACTTGACACAATAAAGCAGTTTCAAGTTCTATCTCTATGGTTTGTTTGCTGTTGATGTAGCCCTAAGCAGAGACTGGCGAGAATCACTTTCATGGAAAGGGCCTGCCAAGCTTCCAAAAAACTACGAGTTGCCTGAAATCTCAGCACACAATTTTTCACCCAATCTTGATGAAACTTTCAGGTAATGATCAGTACACCAATCCCACATGGCTCGCCAAATTTCGTTCTTCTAGGTTAAACCGTTCGTTGGCAGTAACCGGTTTCATTTTTAGGTTACACTCTGTTTTCTCTTATAGGGATACATGTATTTGGAACTCTATTTCAAACACGGTTTGTGCTAGCTCTTTGAAACTTGACACAATAAAGCAGTTTCAAGTTCTGTCTCTATGGTTTGTTTGCTGTTGATGTAGCCCTAAGCAGAGACTGGCGAAAATCACTTTGATGGAAAGGGCCTGCCAAGCTTACAAAAAACTACGAGTTGCCTGAAATCTCAGCACACACAGTTTTTGACCCATTCTTGATGAAACTTTCAGGTAATGATCAATACACCAATCCCACTTGGCTCGCCAAATTTTGTTCTAGGTTAAACCGTTCGTTGGCAGTAACCGGTTTCATTTTGAGGTATCACTGTGTTTTCTCCTATAGGGATACATGTATTTGGAACTCTAAATCAAACACGGTTTGTGCTAGCTCTTTGAAACTTGACACAATAAAGCAGTTTCAAGTTCTATCTCTATGGTTTGTTTGCTGTTGATGTAGCCCTAAGCAGAGACTGGTAAAAATCTCTTTCATGGAAAGGGCCTGCCAAGATTCCAAAAAACTACGAATTGCCAGAAAACTCACAAACACTTTTTCACCCCATCTTGATGATACTTTCAGGTAATGATCAGTACACCAATCCCACTTGGCTCGCCAAATTTCGTTCTTCTAGGTTAAACCGTTCGTTGGCTGTAACCGGTTTCATTTTGAGGTTTCACTCTGTTTTCTCCTATAGGGATACATGAATTTGGAACTCTAAATCTAACACGGTTTGTGCTAGCTCTTTGAAACTTGAAACAATAAAGCAGTTTCAAGTTCTATCTCTATGGTTTGTTTGCTGTTGATGTAGCCCTAAGCAGAGACTGGCAAGAATCACTTTCATGGAAAGGGCCTGCCAAGCTTCCAAAAAACTACGAGTTGCCTGAAATCTCAGCAAACACTTTTTTCACCCAATCTTGATGATACTTTCAGGTAATGATCAATACACCAATCCCACTTGGCTCGCCAAATTTCGTTCTTCTAGGTTAAACCGTTCGTTGGCTGTAACCGGTTTCATTTTGAGGTTTTACTCTGTTTTCTCCTATAGGGATACATGTATTTGCAACTCTAAATCAAACACGGTTTGTGGTAGCTCTTTGAAACTTGACACAATAAAGCAGTTTCAAGTTCTATCTCTATGGTTTGTTTGCTGTTGATGTAGCCCTAAGCAGAGACTGGCGAGAATCACTTTCATGGAAAGGGCCTGCCAAGCTTCCAATAAACAAGTTGCCTGAAATCTCAGCAAACACTTTTTCACCCAATCTTGATGATACTTTCAGTTAATGATCAGTAATCCAATCCCACTTGTCTCGCCAAATTTCGTTCTTCTAGGTTAAACCGTTCGTTGGCTGTAACCGGTTTCATTTTGAGGTTTCACTCTGTTTTCTCCTATAGGGATACATGTATTTGGAACTCTAAATCAAACACGGTTTGTGCTAGCTCTTTGAAACTTGACACAATGAAGCAGTTTCAAGTTCTATCTCTATGGTTTGTTTGCTGTTGATGTAGCCCTAAGCAGAGACTGGCGAGAATCACTTTCATGGAAAGGGCCTGCCAAGCTTCCAAAAATCTACCAGTTGCCTGAAATCTCAGCAAACACTTTTTTCACCCAATCTTGATGATACTTTCAGGTAATGATCAGTACACCAATCCCACTTGGCTCGCCAAATTTCGTTCTTCTAGGTTATACCGTTCGTTGGCTGTAACCGGTTTCATTTTGAGGTTTCACTCTGTTTTCTCCTATAGGGATACATGTATTTGGAACTCTAAATCAAACACGGTTTGTGCTAGCTCTTTGAAACTTGACACAATAAAGCAGTTTCAAGTTCTACTTCTATGGTTTGTTTGCTGTTGATGTAGCCCTAAGCAGAGACTGGCGAGAATCACTTTCATGGAAAGGGCCTGCCAAGCTTCCAAAAAACTACGAGTTGCCTGAAATCTCAGCAAACACTTTTTTCACCCAATCTTGATGATACTTTCAGGTAATGATCAGTACACTAATCCCACTTGGCTCGCCAAATTTCCTTCTTCTAGGTTAAACCATTCGTTGGCTGTAACCGGTTTCATTTTGAGGTTTCACTCTGTATTCTCCTATAGGGATACATGTATTTGGAACTCTAAATCAAACACGGTTTTTGCTAGCTCTTTGAAACTTGACACAATAAAGCAGTTTCAAGTTCTATCTCTATGGTTTGTTTGCTGTTGATGTAGCCCTAAGCAGAGACTGGCGAGAATCACTTTCATGGAAAGGGCCTGCCAAGCTTCCAAAAAACTACGATTTGCCTGAAATCTCAGCAAACACTTTTTTCACCCAATCTTGATGATACTTTCAGGTAATGATCAGTACACCAATCCCACTTGTCTCGCCAAATTTCGTTCTTCTAGGTTAAACCGTTCGTTGGCTGTAACCGGTTTCATTTTGAGGTTTCACTCTGTTTTCTCCTATAGGGATACATGTATTTGGAACTCTAAATCAAACACGGTTTTTGCTAGCTCTTTGAAACTTGACACAATAAAGCAGTTTCAAGTTCTATCTCTATGGTTTGTTTGCTGTTGATGTAGCCCTAAGCAGAGACTGGCAAAAATCTCTTTCATGGAAAGGGCCTGCCAAGATTCCAAAAAACTACGAGTTGCCAGAAATCTCACAAACACTTTTTCACCCCATCTTGATGATACTTTCAGGTAATAATCAGTACACCAATCCCACTTGGCTCGCCAAATTTTGTTCTTCTAGGTTAAACCGTTCGTTGGCAGTAACCGGTTTCATTTTGAGGTTTCACTCTGTTTTCTCCTATAGGGATACATGTATTTGGAACTCTAAATCAAACACGGTTTGTGCTAGCTCTTTGAAACTTGACACAATAAAGCAGTTTCAAGTTCTATCTCTATGGTTTGTTTGCTGTTGATGTAGCCCTAAGCAGAGACTGGCGAGAATCACTTTCATGGAAAGGGCCTGCCAAGCTTCCAAAAAACTACGAGTTGCCTGAAATCTCAGCACACACTTTTTCATCCAATCTTGATGAAACTTTCAGGTAATGATCAGTAATCCAATCCCACTTGTCTCGCCAAATTTCGTTCTTCTAGGTTAAACCGTTCGTTGGCTGTAACCGGTTTCATTTTGAGGTTTCACTCTGTTTTCTCCTATACGGATACAAGTATTTGGAACTCTAAATCAAACACGGTTTGTGCTAGCTCTTTGAAACTTGACACAATAAAGCAGTTTCAAGTTCTATCTCTATGGTTTGTTTGCTGTTGATGTAGCCCTAAGCAGAGACTGGCGAGAATCACTTTCGTAAAAAGGGCCTACCAAGCTTCCAAAAAACTACGAGTTTCCTGAAATCTCAGCACACACTTTTTCACCCAATCTTGATGAAACTTTCAGGTAATTATCAGTACACCAATCCCACTTGGCTCGCCAAATTTCGTTCTAGGTTAAACCATTCTTTGGCAGTAACCGGTTTCATTTTGAGGTATCACTCTGTTTTCTCCTATATGGATACATGTATTTGGAACTCTAAATCAAACACGGTTTGTGCTAGCTCTTTGAAACTTGACACAATAAAGCAGTGTCAAGTTCTATCTCTATGGTTTGTTTGCTGTTGATGTAGCCCTAAGCAGAGACTGGCGAGAATCACTTTCATGAAAAGGGCCTGCCAAGCTTCCAAAAAACTACGAGTTGCCTGAAATCTCAGCAAACACTTTTTTCACCCCATCTTGATGATACTTTCAGGTAATGATCAGTACACCAATCCCACTTGGCTCGCAAAATTTCGTTCTTCTAGTTTAAACCGTTCGTTGGTTGTAACCGGTTTCATTTTGAGGTTTCACTCTGTTTTCTCCTATAGGGATACATGTATTTGGAACTTTAAATCAAACACGGTTTGTGCTAGCTCTTTGAAACTTGACACAATAAAGCAGTTTCAAGTTCTATCTCTATGGTTTGTTTGCTGTTTATGTAGCCCTAAGCAGAGACTGGTGAGAATCACTTTCATGGAAAGGGCCTGCCAAGCTTCCAAAAAACAAGTTGCCTGAAATCTCAGCAAACACTTTTTTCACCCAATCTTGATGATACTTTCAGGTAATGATCAGTACACCAATCCCACTTGGCTCGCCAAATTTCGTTCTTCTAGGTTAAACCGTTCGTTGGCTGTAACCGGTTTCATTTTGAGGTTTCACTCTGTTTTCTCCTATAGGGATACATGTATTTGGAACTCTAAATCAAACACGGTTTGTGCTAGCTCTTTGAAACTTGACACAATAAAGCAGTTTCAACTTCTATCGCTATGGTTTGTTTGCTGTTGATGTAGCCCTAAGCAGAGACTGGCGAGAATCACTTTCATGGAAAGGGCCTGCCAAGCTTCCAAAAATCTACGAGTTGCCTGAAATCTCAGCAAACACTTTTTTCACCCAATCTTGATGATACTTTCAGGTAATGATCAGTACACCAATCCCACTTGGCTCGCCAAATTTCGTTCTTCTAGGTTATACCGTTCGTTGGCTGTAACCGGTTTCATTTTGAGGTTTCACTCTGTTTTCTCCTATAGGGATACATGTATTTGGAACTCTAAATCAAACACGGTTTGTGCTAGCTCTTTGAAACTTGACACAATAAAGCAGTTTCAAGTTCTACTTCTATGGTTTGTTTGCTGTTGATGTAGCCCTAAGCAGAGACTGGCGAGAATCACTTTCATGGAAAGGGCCTGCCAAGCTTCCAAAAAACAAGTTGCCTGAAATCTCAGCAAACACTTTTTCACCCAATCTTGATGATACTTTCAGGTAATGATCAGTAATCCAATCCCACTTGTCTAGCCAAATTTCGTTCTTCTAGGTTAAACAGTTCGTTGGCTGTAACCGGTTTCATTTTGAGGTTTCACTCTGTTTTCTCCTATACAGATACATGTACTTGGAACTCTAAATCAAACACGGTTTGTGCTAGCTCTTTGAAACTTGACACAATAAAGCAGTTTCAAGTTCTATCTCTATGGTTTGTTTGCTGTTGATGTAGCCCTAAGCAGAGACTGGCGAGAATCACTTTCATGGAAAGGGCCTACCAAGCTTCCAAAAAACTACGATTTGCCTGAAATATCAGCACACACTTTTTGACCCATTCTTGATGAAACTTTCAGGTAATGATCAGTACACCAATCCCACTTGGCTCGCCAAATTTTGTTCTAGGTTAAACCGTTCGTTGGCAGTAACCGGTTTCATTTTGAGGTATCACTGTGTTTTCTCCTATAGGGATACATGTATTTGGAACTCTAAATCAAACACGGTTTGTGCTAGCTCTTTGAAACTTGACACAATAAAGCAGTTTCAATTTCTGTCTTTATGGTTTGTTTGCTGTTGATGTAGCCCTAAGCAGAGACTGGCGAGAATCACTTTCATGGAAAGGGCCTGCCAAGCTTCCAAAAAACTACGAGTTGCCTGATATCTCAGCACACACTTTTTCACCCAATCTGGATGAAACTTTCAGGTAATGATCAGTAATCCAATCCCACTTGTCTCGCCAAATTTCGTTCTTCTAGGTTAAACCGTTCGTTGGCTGTAACCGGTTTCATTTTGAGGTTTCACTCTGTTTTCTCCTATACGGATACAAGTATTTGGAACTCTAAATCAAACACGGTTTGTGCTAGCTCTTTGAAACTTGACACAATAAAGCAGTTTCAAGTTCTATCACTATGGTTTGTTTGCTGTTGATGTAGCCCTAAGCAGAGACTGGCGAGAATCACTTTCGTAAAAAGGGCCTACCAAGCTTCCAAAAAACTACGAGTTGACTGAAATCTCAGCACACACTTTTTCACCCAATCTTGATGAAACTTTCAGGTAATGATCAGTACACCAATCCCACTTGGCTCGCCAAATTTCGGTCTAGGTTAAACCATTCTTTGGCAGTAACCGGTTTCATTTTGAGGTATCACTCTGTTTTCTCCTATAGGGATACATGTATTTGGAACTCTAAATCAAACACGGTTTGTGCTAGCTCTTTGAAACTTGACACAATAAAGCAGTGTCAAGTTCTATCTCTATGGTTTGTTTGCTGTTGATGTAGCCCTAAGCAGAGACTGGCGAGAATCACTTTCATGGAAAGGGCCTGCCAAGATTCCAAAAAACTACGAGTTGCCTGAAATCTCAGCAAACACTTTTTTCACCCCATCTTGATGATACTTTCAGGTAATGATCAGTACACCAATCCCACTTGGCTCGCAAAATTTCGTTCTTCTAGTTTAAACCGTTCGTTGGTTGTAACCGGTTTCATTTTGAGGTTTCACTCTGTTTTCTCCTATAGGGATACATGTATTTGGAACTTTAAATCAAACACGGTTTGTGCTAGCTCTTTGAAACTTGACACAATAAAGCAGTTTCAAGTTCTATCTCTACGGTTTGTTTGCTGTTGATGTAGCCCTAAGCAGAGACTGGTGAGAATCACTTTAATGGAAAGGGCCTGCCAAGCTTCCAAAAAACAAGTTGCCTGAAATCTCAGCAAACACTATTTTCACCCAATCTTGATGATACTTTCAGGTAATGATCAGTACACCAATCCCACTTGGCTCGCAAAATTTCATTCTTCTAGTTTAAACCGTTCGTTGGCTGTAACCGGTTTCATTTTGAGGTTTCACTCTGTTTTCTCCTATAGGGATACATGTATTTGGAACTCTAAATCAAACACGGTTTGTGCTAGCTCTTTGAAACTTGACACAATAAAGCAGTTTCAAGTTCTATCTCTATGGTTTGTTTGCTGTTGATGTAGCCCTAAGCAGAGACTGGCAAAAATCTCTTTCATGGAAAGGGCCTGCCAAGATTCCAAAAAACTACGAGTTGCCAGAAATCTCAGCAAACACTTTTTCACCCCATCTTGATGATACTTTCAGGTAATGATCAGTACACCAATCCCACTTGGCTCGCCAAATTTTGTTCTTCTAGGTTAAACCGTTCATTGGAAGTAACAGGTTTCATTTTGAGGTTTCACTCTGTTTTCTCCTATAGGGATACATGTATTTGGAACTCTAAATCAAACAAGGTTTGTGCTAGCTCTTTGAAACTTGACACAATAAAGCAGTTTCAAGTTCTATCTCTATGGTTTGTTTGCTGTTGATGTAGCCCTAAGCAGAGACTGGCGAGAATCACTTTCATGGAAAGGGCCTGCCAAGCTTCCAAAAAACTACGAGTTTCCTGAAATCTCAGCACACCCTTTTTCTCCCAATCTTGATGAAACTTTCAGGTAATGATCAGTAATCCAATCCCACTTGTCTCGCCAAATTTCGTTCTTCTAGGTTAAACCGTTCGTTGGCTGTAACCGGTTTCATTTTGAGGTTTCACTCTGTTTTCTCCTATACGGATACATGTATTTGGAACTCTAAATCAAACACGGTTTGTGCTAGCTCTTTGAAACTTGACACAATAAAGCAGTTTCAAGTTCTATCTCTATGGTTTGTTTGCTGTTGATGTAGCATTAAGCAGAGACTGACGAGAATCACTTTCATAAAAAGGGCCTACCAAGCTTCCAAAAAACTACGAGTTGCCTGAAATCTCAGGACACACTTTTTCACCCAATCTTGATGAAACTTTCAGGTAATGATCATTACACCAATCCCACTTGGCTCGCCAAATTTCCTTCTAGGTTAAACCATTCTTTGGCAGTAACCGGTTTCATTTTGAGGTATCACTCTGTTTTCTCCTATAGGGATACATGTATTTGGAACTTTAAATCAAACACGGTTAGTGCTAGCTCTTTGAAACTTGACACAATAAAGCAGTTTCAAGTTCTATCTCTATGGTTTGTTTGCTGTTGATGTAGCCCTAAGCAGAGACTGGCGAGAATCACTTTCATGGAAAGGGCCTGCCAAGCTTCCAAAAAACTACGAGTTGCCTGAAATCTCAGCACACACTTTTTCACCCAATCTTGATGAAACTTTCAGGTAATGATCAGTACACCAATCCCACTTGGCTCGCCAAATTTTGTTCTAGGTTAAACCGTTCGTTGGCAGTAACCGGTTTCATTTTGAGGTATCACTGTGTTTTCTCCTATAGGGATACATGTATTTGGAACTCTAAATCAAACACGGTTTGTGCTAGCTCTTTGAAACTTGACACAATAAAGCAGTTTCAATTTCTGTCTTTATGGTTTGTTTGCTGTTGATGTAGCCCTAAGCAGAGACTGGCGAGAATCACTTTCATGGAAAGGGCCTGCCAAGCTTCCAAAAAACTACGAGTTTCCTGAAATCTCAGCACACCCTTTTTCTCCCAATCTTGATGAAACTTTCAGGTAATGATCAGTAATCCAATCCCACTTGTCTCGCCAAATTTCGTTCTTCTAGGTTAAACCGTTCGTTGGCTGTAACCGGTTTCATTTTGAGGTTTCACTCTGTTTTCTCCTATACGGATACATGTATTTGGAACTCTAAATCAAACACGGTTTGTGCTAGCTCTTTGAAACTTGACACAATAAAGCAGTTTCAAGTTCTATCTCTATGGTTTGTTTGCTGTTGATGTAGCATTAAGCAGAGACTGACGAGAATCACTTTCATAAAAAGGGCCTACCAAGCTTCCAAAAAACTACGAGTTGCCTGAAATCTCAGGACACACTTTTTCACCCAATCTTGATGAAACTTTCAGGTAATGATCAGTACACCAATCCCACTTGGCTCGCCAAATTTCCTTCTAGGTTAAACCATTCTTTGGCAGTAACCGGTTTCATTTTGAGGTATCACTCTGTTTTCTCCTATAGGGATACATGTATTTGGAACTTTAAATCAAACACGGTTTGTGCTAGCTCTTTGAAACTTGACACAATAAAGCAGTTTCAAGTTCTATCTCTATGGTTTGTTTGCTGTTGATGTAGCCCTAAGCAGAGACTGGCGAGAATCACTTTCATGGAAAGGTCCTGCCAAGCTTCCAAAAAACTACGAGTTGCCTGAAATCTCAGCACACACTTTTTCACCCAATCTTGATGAAACTTTCAGGTAATGATCAGTACACCAATCCCACTTGGCTCGCCAAATTTTGTTCTAGGTTAAACCGTTCGTTGGCAGTAACCGGTTTCATTTTGAGGTATCACTGTGTTTTCTCCTATAGGGATACATGTATTTGGAACTCTAAATCAAACACGGTTTGTGCTAGCTCTTTGAAACTTGACACAATAAAGCAGTTTCAATTTCTGTCTTTATGGTTTGTTTGCTGTTGATGTAGCCCTAAGCAGAGACTGGCGAGAATCACTTTCATGGAAAGGGCCTGCCAAGCTTCCAAAAAACTACGAGTTGCCTGATATCTCAGCACACACTTTTTCACCCAATCTGGATGAAACTTTCAGGTAATGATCAGTAATCCAATCCCACTTGTCTCGCCAAATTTCGTTCTTCTAGGTTAAACCGTTCGTTGGCTGTAACCGGTTTCATTTTGAGGTTTCACTCTGTTTTCTCCTATACGGATACAAGTATTTGGAACTCTAAATCAAACACGGTTTGTGCTAGCTCTTTGAAACTTGACACAATAAAGCAGTTTCAAGTTCTATCTCTATGGTTTGTTTGCTGTTGATGTAGCCCTAAGCAGAGACTGGCGAGAATCACTTTCGTAAAAAGGGCCTACCAAGCTTCCAAAAAACTACGAGTTGACTGAAATCTCAGCACACACTTTTTCACCCAATCTTGATGAAACTTTCAGGTAATGATCAGTACACCAATCCCACTTGGCTCGCCAAATTTAGGTCTAGGTTAAACCATTCTTTGGCAGTAACCGGTTTCATTTTGAGGTATCACTCTGTTTTCTCCTATAGGGATACATGTATTTGGAACTCTAAATCAAACACGGTTTGTGCTAGCTCTTTGAAACTTGACACAATAAAGCAGTGTCAAGTTCTATCTCTATGGTTTGTTTGCTGTTGATGTAGCCCTAAGCAGAGACTGGCGAGAATCACTTTCATGGAAAGGGCCTGCCAAGATTCCAAAAAACAAGTTGCCTGAAATCTCAGCAAACACTATTTTCACCCAATCTTGATGATACTTTCAGGTAATGATCAGTACACCAATCCCACTTGGCTCGCAAAATTTCGTTCTTCTAGTTTAAACCGTTCGTTGGCTGTAACCGGTTTCATTTTGAGGTTTCACTCTGTTTTCTCCTATAGGGATACATGTATTTGGAACTCTAAATCAAACACGGTTTTTGCTAGCTCTTTGAAACTTGACACAATAAAGCAGTTTCAAGTTCTATCTCTATGGTTTGTTTGCTGTTGATGTAGCCCTAAGCAGAGACTGGCAAAAATCTCTTTCATGGAAAGGGCCTGCCAAGATTCCAAAAAACTACGAGTTGCCAGAAATCTCAGCAAACACTTTTTCACCCCATCTTGATGATACTTTCAGGTAATGATCAGTACACCTATCCCACTTGGCTCGCCAAATTTTGTTCTTCTAGGTTAAACCGTTCATTGGCAGTAACCGGTTTCATTTTGAGGTTTCACTCTGTTTTCTCCTATAGGGATACATGTATTTGGAACTCTAAATCAAACAAGGTTTGTGCTAGCTCTTTGAAACTTGACACAATAAAGCAGTTTCAAGTTCTATCTCTATGGTTTGTTTGCTGTTGATGTAGCCCTAAGCAGAGACTGGCGAGAATCACTTTCATGGAAAGGGCCTGCCAAGCTTCCAAAAAACTACGAGTTTCCTGAAATCTCAGCACACACTTTTTCACCCAATCTTGATGAAACTTTCAGGTAATGATCAGTAATCCAATCCCACTTGTCTCGCCAAATTTCGTTCTTCTAGGTTAAACCGTTCGTTGGCTGTAACCGGTTTCATTTTGAGGTTTCACTCTGTTTTCTCCTATAGGGATACATGTATTTGGAACTCTAAATCAAACACGGTTTGTGCTAGCTCTTTGAAACTTGACACAATAAAGCAGTTTCAAGTTCTATCTCTATGGTTTGTTTGCTGTTGATGTAGCATTAAGCAGAGACTGACGAGAATCACTTTCATAAAAAGGGCCTACCAAGCTTCCAAAAAACTACGAGTTGCCTGAAATCTCAGCACACACTTTTTCACCCAATCTTGATGAAACTTTCAGGTAATGATCAGTACACCAATCCCACTTGGCTCGCCAAATTTCCTTCTAGGTTAAACCATTCTTTGGCAGTAACCGGTTTCATTTTGAGGTATCACTCTGTTTTCTCCTATAGGGATACATGTATTTGGAACTTTAAATCAAACACGGTTTGTGCTAGCTCTTTGAAACTTGACACAATAAAGCAGTTTCAAGTTCTATCTCTATGGTTTGTTTGCTGTTGATGTAGCCCTAAGCAGAGACTGGTGAGAATCACTTTCATGGAAAGGGCCTGCCAAGCTTCCAAAAAAGAAGTTGCCTGAAATCTCAGCAAACACTATTTTCACCCAATCTTGATGATACTTTCAGGTAATGATCAGTACACCAATCCCACTTGGCTCGCAAAATTTCGTTCTTCTAGGTTAAACTGTTCGTTGGTTGTAACCGGTTTCATTTTGAGTTTTCACTCTGTTTTCTCCTATAGGGATACATGTATTTGGAACTCTAAATCAAACACGGTTTGTGCTAGCTCTTTGAAACTTGACACAATAAAGCAGTTTCAAGTTCTATCTCTATGGTTTGTTTGCTGTTGATGTAGCCCTGAGCAGAGACTGGGGAGAATCACTTTCATGGAAAGGGCCTGCCAAGCTTCCAAAAAACTACGAGTTGCCTGAAATCTCAGCACACACTTTTTCACCCAATCTTGATGATACTTTCAGGTAATGATCAGTACACCAATCCCACTGGATTGCCAAATTTCGTTCTTCTAGGTTAAACAGTTCGTTGGCTGTAACCGGTTTCATTTTGAGGTTTCACTGTGTTTTCTCCTATAGGGATACATGTATTTGGAACTCTAAATCAAACACGGTTTGTGCTAGCTCTTTGAAACTTGACACAATAAAGCAGTTTCAAGTTCTATCTCTATGGTTTGTTTGCTGTTGATGTAGCCCTAAGCAGAGACTGGTGAGAATCACTTTCATGGAAAGGGCCTGAGAAGATTCCAAAAATCTACGAGTTGCCAGAAATCTCAGCAAACACTTTTTCACCCCATCTTGATGATACTTTCAGGTAATGATCAGTTTACCAATCCCACTGGGCTCGCAAAATTTTGTTCTTCTAGGTTAAACCGTTCGTTGGCAGTAACCGGTTTCATTTTGAGGTTTCACTCTGTTTTCTCCTATAGGGATACATGTATTTGGAACTCTGAATCAAACACGGTTTGTGCTAGCTCTTTGAAACTTGACACAATAAAAGAGTTTCAAGTTCTCTCTCTATGGTTTGTTTGCTGTTGATGTAGCCCTAAGCAGAGACTGGCGAGAATCACTTTCATGGAAAGGGCCTGCCAAGCTTCCAAAAAACAAGTTGCCTGAAATCTCAGCAAACACTTTTTCACCCAATCTTGATGAAACTTTCAGGTAATGATCAGTACACCAATCCCACTTGGCTAGCCAAATTTCGTTCTAGGTTAAACTGTTCGTTGGCAGTAACCGGTTTCATTTTGTGGTTTCACTCTGTTTTCTCCTATAGGGATACATGTATTTGGAACTCTAAATTAAACACGGTTTGTGCTAGCTCTTTGAAACTTGACACAATAAAGCAGTTTCAAGTTCTATCTCTATGGTTTGTATGCTGTTGATGTAGCCCTCAGCAGAGACTGGCGAGAATCACTTTCATGGAAAGGGCCTGCCAAGCTTCCAAAAAACTATGAGTTGACTGAAATCTCAGCACACACTTTTTCACCCAATCTTGATGAAACTTTCAGGTAATGATCAGTACACCAATCCCACTGGGCTCGCCAAATTTCGTTCTTTTAGGTTAAACCGTTCGTTGGCAGTAACCGGTTTCATTTTGAGGTTTCACTCTGTTTTCTCCTATAGGGATTCATGTATTTGGAACTCTAAATCAAATACGGTTTGTGCTAGCTCTTTGAAACTTGACACAATAAAGCAGTTTCAAGTTCTATCTCTATGGTTTTTTTGCTGTTGATGTAGCCCTAAGCAGAGACTGGCGAGAATCACTGTCATGGAAAGGGCCTGCCAAGCTTCTAAAAACTACGAGTTGCCTAAAATCTCAGCAAACACTTTTTCACCCAATCTTGATGAACCTTTCAGGTAATGATCAGTACACCAATCCCACTGGGCTCGCCAAATTTCGTTCTTCTAGGTTAAACCGTTCGTTGGCAGTAACCGGTTTCATTTTGAGGTTTCACTCTGTTTTCTCCTATAGGGATACATGTATTTGGAACTCTAAATCAAACACGGTTTGTGCTAGCTCTTTGAAACTTGACACAATAAAGCAGTTTCAAGTTCTATCTCTATGGTTTGTTTGCTGTTGATGTAGCCCTAAGCAGAGACTGGCGAGAATCACTTTCATGGAAAGGGCCTGCCAAGCTTCCAAAAACTACGAGTTGCCTAAAATCTCAGCAAACACTTTTCACCCAATCTTGATGAAACTTTCAGGTAATGATCAGTACACCAATCCCACTTGGCTCGCCAAATTTCGATCCTCTAGGTTAAACTGTTCGTTGGCAGTAACCGGTTTCATTTTGAGGTTTCACTCTGTTTTCTCCTATAGGGATACATGTATTTGGAACTCTAAAGCAAACACGGTTTGTGCTAGCTCTTTGAAACTTGACACAATAAAGCAGTTTCAAGTTCTATCTCTATGGTTTGTTTGCTGTTGATGTAGCCCTAAGCAGAGACTGGCGAGAATCACTTTCATGGAAATGGCCTGCCAAGCTTCCAAAAAACAAGTTGCCTGAAATCTCAGCAAACACTTTTTCACCCAATCTTGATGAAACTTTCAGGTAATGATCAGTACACCATTCCCACTTGGCTCGCCAAATTTCGTTCTTCTAGGTTAAACTGTTCCTTGGCAGTAACCGTTTTCATTTTGAGGTTTCACTGTGTTTTCTCCTATAGGGATACATGTATTTGGAACTCTAAAGCAAACACGGTTTGTGCTAGCTCTTTGAAACTTGACACAATAAAGCAGTTTCAAGTTCTATCTCTATGGTTTGTATGCTGTTGATGTAGCCCTCAGCAGAGACTGGCGAGAATCACTTTCATGGAAAGGGCCTGCCAAGCTTCCAAAAAACTATGAGTGCCTGAAATCTCAGCACACACTTTTTCACCCAATCTTGATGAAACTTTCAGGTAATGATCAGTAATCCAATCCCACTTGTCTCGCCAAATTTCGTTCTTCTAGGTTAAACTGTTCCTTGGCAGTAACCGGTTTCATTTTGAGGTTTCACTGTGTTTTCTCCTATAGGGATACATGTATTTGGAACTCTAAATCAAACACGGTTTGTGCTAGCTCTTTGAAACTTGACACAATAAAGCAGTTTCAAGTTCTATCTCTATGGTTTGTTTGCTGTTGATGTAGCCCTAAGTAGAGACTGGCGAGAATCACTTTCGAAAAAAGGGCCTACCAAGCTTCCAAAAAACTACGAGTTGATTGAAATCTCAGCAAACACTTTTTCACCCAATCTTGATGAAACTTTCAGGTAATGATCAGTACACCAATCCCACTTGGCTCGCAAAATTTCGTTCTTCTAGTTTAAACCGTTCGTTGGTTGTAACCGGTTTCATTTTGAGGTTTCACTCTGTTTTCTCCTATAGGGATACATGTATTTGGAACTTTAAATCAAACACGGTTTGTGCTAGCTCTTTGAAACTTGACACAATAAAGCAGTTTCAAGTTCTATCTCTATGGTTTGTTTGCTGTTGATGTAGCCCTAAGCAGAGACTGGTGAGAATCACTTTCATGGAAAGGGCCTGCCAAGCTTCCAAAAAACATGTTGCCTGAAATCTCAGCAAACACTATTTTCACCCAATCTTGATGATACTTTCAGGTAATGATCAGTACACCAATCCCACTTGGCTCGCAAAATTTCGTTCTTCTAGTTTAAACCGTTCGTTGGCTGTAACCGGTTTCATTTTGAGGTTTCACTCTGTTTTCTCCTATAGGGATACATGTATTTGGAACTCTAAATCAAACACGGTTTTTGCTAGCTCTTTGAAACTTGACACAATAAAGCAGTTTCAAGTTCTATCTCTATGGTTTGTTTGCTGTTGATGTAGCCCTAAGCAGAGACTGGCAAAAATCTCTTTCATGGAAAGGGCCTGCCAAGATTCCAAAAAACTACGAGTTGCCAGAAATTTCAGCAAACACTTTTTCACCCCATCTTGATGATACTTTCAGGTAATGATCAGTACACCAATCCCACTTGGCTCGCCAAATTTTGTTCTTCTAGGTTAAACCGTTCATTGGCAGTAACCGGTTTCATTTTGAGGTTTCACTCTGTTTTCTCCTATAGGGATACATGTATTTGGAACTCTAAATCAAACACGGTTTGTGCTAGCTCTTTGAAACTTGACACAATAAAGCAGTTTCAAGTTCTATCTCTATGGTTTGTTTGCTGTTGATGTAGCCCTAAGCAGAGACTGGCGAGAATCACTTTCATGGAAAGGGCCTGCCAAGCTTCCAAAAAACTACGTGTTGCCTGAAATCTCAGCACACACTTTTACACCCAATCTTGATGAAACTTTCAGGTAATGATCAGTACACCAATCCCACTTAGCTCGCCAAATTTTGTTCTTCTAGGTTAAACCGTTCGTTGGCAGTAACCGGTTTCATTTTGATGTTTCACTCTGTTTTCTTCTATAGGGATACATGTATTTGGAATTCTAAATCAAACACGGTTTGTGCTAGCTCTTTGAAACTTGACACAATAAAGCAGTTTCAAGTTCTATCTCTATGGTTTGTTTGCTGTTGCTGTAGCCCTAAGCAGACACTTGTGAGAATCACTTTCATGGAAAGGGCCTGCCAAGCTTCCAAAAAACTACGAGTTGCCTGAAATCTCAGCAAACACTTTTTCACCCAATCTTGATGATACTTTCAGGTAATGATCAGTACTCCAATCCCACTTGGCTCGCCAAATTTCGTTCTTCTAGGTTAAACCGTTCGTTGGCAGTAACCGGTTTCATTTTGAGGTTTCACTGTGTTTTCTCCTATAGGGATACATGTATTTGGAACTCTAAATCAAACACGGTTTGTGCTAGCTCTTTGAAACTTGACAGAATAAAGCAGTTTCAAGTTTTGTCTCTATGGTTTGTTTGCTGTTGATGTAGCCCTAAGCAGAGACTGGCGAGAATCACTTTCATGGAAATGGCCTGCCAAGCTTCCAAATAACAAGTTGCCTGAAATCTCAGCAAAAACTTTTTCACCCAATCTTGATGAAACTTTCAGGTAATGATCAGTACACCATTCCCACTTGGCTCGCCAAATTTCGTTCTTCTAGGTTAAACCGTTCATTGGCAGTAACCAGTTTCATTTTGAGGTTTCACTCTGTTTTCTCCTATAGGGATACATGTATTTGGAACTCTAAATCAAACACGGTTTGTGCTAGCTCTTTGAAACTTGACACAATAAAGCAGTTTCAAGTTCTATCTCTATCGTTTGTATGCTGTTGATGTAGCCCTCAGCAGAGACTGGCGAGAATCACTTTCATGGAAAGGGCCTGCTAAGCTTCCAAAAAACTATGAGTTGCCTGAAATCTCAGCACACACTTTTTCACCCAATCTTGATGAAACTTTCAGGGAATGATCAGTACACAAATCCCACTTGGCTCGCCAAATTTCGTTCTTTTAGGTTAAACCGTTCGTTGGCAGTAACCGGTTTCATTTTGAGGTTTCACTCTGTTTTCTCCTATAGGGATTCATGTATTTGGAACTCTAAATCAAATACGGTTTGTGCTAGCTCTTTGAAACTTGACACAATAAAGCAGTTTCAAGTTCTATCTCTATGGTTTTTTTGCTGTTGATGTAGCCCTAAGCAGAGACTGGCGAGAATCACTGTCATGGAAAGGGCCTGCCAAGCTTCCAAAAACTACGAGTTGCCTAAAATCTAAGCAAACACTTTTTCACCCAATCTTGATGAACCTTTCAGGTAATGATCAGTACACCAATCCCACTGGGCTCGCCAAATTTCGTTCTTCTAGGTTAAACCGTTCGTTGGCAGTAACCGTTTTCATTTTGAGGTTTCACTCTGTTTTCTCCTATAGGGATACATGTATTTGGAACTCTAAATCAAACACGGTTTGTGCTAGCTCTTTGAAACTTGACACAATAAAGCAGTTTCAAGTTCTATCTCTATGGTTTGTTTGCTGTTGATGTAGCCCTAAGCAGAGACTGGCGAGAATCACTTTCATGGAAATGGCCTGCCAAGTTTCCAAAAAACAAGTTGCCTGAAATCTCAGCAAACACTTTTTCACCCAATCTTGATGAAACTTTCAGGTAATGATCAGTACACCATTCCCACTTGGCTCGCCAAATTTCGTTCTTCTAGGTTAAACCGTTCGTTGGCAGTAACCGGTTTCATTTTGAGGTTTCACTGTGTTTTCTCCTATAGTGATACATGTATTTGGAACTCTAAATCAAACACGGTTTGTGCTAGCTCTTTGAAACTTGACACAATAAAGCAGTTTGAAGTTCTATCTCTATGGTTTGTATGCTGTTGATGTAGCCCTCAGCAGAGACTGGCGAGAATCACTTTCATGGAAAGGGCCTGCCAAGCTTCCAAAAAACTATGAGTTGCCTGAAATCTCAGCACACACTTTCACCCAATCTTGATGATACTTTCAGGTAATGATCAGTACACCAATCCCACTTGGCTCGCCAAATTTCGTTCTTTTAGGTTAAACCGTTCGTTGGCAGTAACCGGTTTCATTTTGAGGTTTCACTCTGATTTCTCCTATAGGGATTCATGTATTTGGAACGCTAAATCAAACAAGTTTGTGCTAGCTCTTTGAAACATGACACAATAAAGCAGTTTCAAGTTCTATCTCTATGGTTTTTTTGCTGTTGATGTAGCCCTAAGCAGAGACTGGCGAGAATCACTGTCATGGAAAGGGCCTGCCAAGCTTCCAAAAACTACGAGTTGCCTAAAATCTCAGCAAACACTTTTTCACCCAATCTTGATGAACCTTTCAGGTAATGATCAGTACACCAATCCCACTTGGCTCGCCAAATTTCGTTCTTCTAGGTTAAACCGTTCGTTGGCAGTAACCGTTTTCATTTTGAGGTTTCACTCTGTTTTCTCCTATAGGGATACATGTATTTGGAACTCTAAATCAAACACGGTTTGTGCTAGCTCTTTGAAACTTGACACAATAAAGCAGTTTCAAGTTCTATCTCTATGGTTTGTTTGCTGTTGATGTAGCCCTAAGCAGAGACTGGCAAGAATCACTTTTATGGAAAGGGCCTGCCAAGCTTCCAAAAACTACGAGTTGCCTAAAATCTCAGCAAACACTTTTTCACCCAATCTTGATGAAACTTTCAGGTAATGATCAGTACACCAATCCCACTTGGCTCGCCAAATTTCGATCCTCTAGGTTAAACTGTTCATTGGCAGTAACCGGTTTCATTTTGAGGTTTCACTCTGTTTTCTCCTATAGGGATACATGTATTTGGAACTCTAAAGCAAACACGGTTTGTGCTAGCTCTTTGAAACTTGACAGAATAAAGCAGTTTCAAGTTCTATCTCTATGGTTTGTTTGCTGTTGATGTAGCCCTAAGCAGAGACTGGCGAGAATCACTTTCATGGAAATGGCCTGCCAAGCTTCCAAAAAACAAGTTGCCTGAAATCTCAGCAAACACTTTTTCACCCAATCTTGATGAAACTTTCAGGTAATCATCAGTACACCATTCCCACTTGGCTCGCCAAATTTCGTTCTTCTAGGTTAAACCGTTCGTTGGCAGTAACCGGTTTCATTTTGAGGTTTCACTGTGTTTTCTCCTATAGGGATACATGTATTTGGAACTCTAAATCAAACACGGTTTGTGCTAGCTCTTTGAAACTTGACACAATAAAGCAGTTTCAAGTTCTATCTCTATGGTTTGTATGCTGTTGATGTAGCCCTCAGCAGAGACTGGCGAGAATCACTTTCATGGAAAGGGCCTGCCAAGCTTCCAAAAAACTATGAGTTGCCTGAAATCTCAGCACACACTTTTTCACCCAATCTTGATGAAACTTTCAGGTAATGATCAGTACACCAATCCCACTTGGCTCGCCAAATTTCGTTCTTTTAGGTTAAACCGTTCGTTGGCAGTAACCGGTTTCATTTTGAGGTTTCACTCTGTTTTCTCCTATAGGGATTCATGTATTTGGAACTCTAAATCAAACACGGTTTGTGCTAGCTCTTTGAAACTTGACACAATAAAGCAGTTTCAAGTTCTATCTCTATGGTTTTTTTGCTGTTGATCTAGCCCTAAGCAGAGACTGGCGAGAATCACTGTCATGGAAAGGGCCTGCCAAGCTTCCAAAAACTACGAGTTGCCTAAAATCTCAGCAAACACTTTTTCACCCAATCTTGATGAAACTTTCAGGTAATGATCAGTACACCAATCCCACTTGGCTCGCCAAATTTCGTTCTTCTAGGTTAAACCGTTCGTTGGCAGTAACCATTTTCATTTTGAGGTTTCACTCTGTTTTCTCCTATAGGGATACATGTATTTGGAACTCTAAATCAAACACGGTTTGTGCTAGCTCTTTGAAACTTGACACAATAAAGCAGTTTCAAGTTCTTTCTCTATGATTTGTTTGCTGTTGATGTAGCCCTAAGCAGAGACTGGCGAGAATCACTTTCATGGAAAGGGCCTGCCAAGCTTCCAAAAAACTACGAGTTGCCTGAAATCTCAGCAAACACTTTTTCACCCAATCTTGATGATACTTTCAGATAATGATCAGTACACCAATCCCAATTGGCTCGCCAAATTTTGTTCTTCTAAGTTAAACCGTTCGTTGGCAGCAACCGGTTTCATTTTGAGGTTTCACTCTGTTTTCTCCAAAGGGATACATGTGTTTGGAACTGTAAATCAAACACGGTTTGTACTAGCTCTTTAAAACTTGACACAATAAAGCAGTTTCACGTTCTATCTCTATGGTTTCTTTGCTGTTAATGTAGCCCTAAGCAGAGACTGGTGAGAATCACTTTCATTGATAGGGCCTGCCAAGCTTCCAAAAAACTACGAGTTGCCTGAAATCTCAGCACACACTTTTTCACCCAATCTTGATGAAACTTTCAGGTAATGATCAGTACACCAATCCCACTTGGCTCTCCAAATTTCGTTCTTCTAGGTAAAACCGTTCGTTGGCAGTAACTGGTTTCATTTTGAGGATTCACTCTGTTTTCTCCTATAGGGATACATGTATTTGGAACTCTAAATCAAACACGGTTTGTGCTAGCTCTTTGAAACTTGACACAATAAAGCAGTTTCAAGTTCTATCTCTACAGTTTGTTTGCAGTTGATGTAGCCCTAAGCAGAGACTGGCGAGAATCACTTTCATGGAAAGGACCTGCCAAGCTTCCAAAAAACTACGAGTTGCCTGAAATCTCAGCAAACACTTTTTCACCCAATCTTGATGAAACTTTCAGGTAATGATCAGTACACCAATCCCACTTGGCTTGCCAAATTTCGTTCTTCTAGGTTAAACCGTTCGTTGGCAGTAACCGGTTTCATTTTGAGGTTTCACTCTGTTTTCTCCTGTAGGGATACTTGTATTTGGAACTCTAAATCAAACACGGTTTGTGCTAGCTCTTTTAAACTTGACACAATAAAGCAGTTTTAAGTTCTATCTCTATTGTTTGTTTGCTGTTGATGTAGCACTAAGCAGAGACTGGCGAGGATCACTTTCATGGAAAGGGCCTGCCAAGCTTCCAAAAAACTACGAGTTGCCTGAAATCTCAGCAAACACTTTTTCACCCAATCTTGATGAAACTTTCAGGTAATGGTCAGTACACCAATCCCAGTTGGCTCTCCAAATTTTGTTCTTCTAGGTTAAACGGTTCGTTGGCAGTAAACGGTTTCATTTTGAGGTTTCACTCTGTTTTCTCCAAAGAAATACATGTATTTGGAACTCTAAATCAAACACGGTTTGTGCTAGCTCTTTGGAACTTGACACAATAAAGCAGTTTCAAGTTCTATCTCTATGGTTTTTTTGCTGTTGAGGTAGCCCTAAGCAGAGACTGGCGAGAATCACTTTCATTGAAAGGGCCTGCCAAGCTTCCAAAAAACTATGAGTTGCCTGAAATCTCAGCACACACTTTTTCACCCAATCTTGATGAAACTTTCAGGTAATGATCAGTACACCAATCCCACTTGGCTCGCCAAATTTCGTTCTTCTAGGTTAAACCCTTCGTTGGCAGTAATCGGTTTCATTTTGAGGTTTCACTCTGTTTTCTCCTATAGGGATACATGTATTTGGAACTCTAATTCAAACACGGTTTGTGCTAGCTCTTTGAAACTTGACACAATAAAGCAGATTCAAGTTCTATCTCTATGGTTTGTTTGCTGTTGATGTAGCCCTAAGCAGAGACTGGCGAGAATCACTTTCATGGAAAGGGCCTGCCAAGCTTCCAAAAAACTAAGAGTTGCCTGAAATCTCAGCACACACTTTTTCACCCAATCTTGATGAAACTTTCAGGTAATCATCAGTACACCAATCCCACTTGGCTCACCAAATTTCGTTCTTCTAGGTTAAACCGTTCGTTGGCAGTAACCGGTTTCATTTTGAGGTTTCCCTTTGTTTTCTCCTATAGGGATACATGTATTTGGAACTCTAAATCAAACATGGTTTGTGCTAGCTCTTTGAAACTTGACACAATAACCAGTTTCAAGTTCTATCTCTATGGTTTGTTTGCTGTTGATGTAGCCCTAAGCAGAGACTGGCGAGAATCACTTTCATGGAAAGGGCCTGCCAAGCTTCCAAAAAACTACGAGTTGCCTGAAATCTCCGGAAAAAGTTTTTCACCCAATCTTGATGATACTTTCAGGTTATGATCAGTACACCAATCCCACTTGGCTCGCCAAATTTCGTTCTTCTAGGTTAAACTGTTTGTTGGCAGTAACCGGTTTCATTTTGAGGTTTCACTCTGTTTACTCCAAATGGATACATGTATTTGGAACTCTAAATCAAACACGGTTTGTGCTAGCTCTTTGAAACTTGACACAATAAAGCAGTTTCAAGTTCTATCTCTATTGTTTGTTTGCTGTTGACGTAGCCCTAAGCAGAGACTGGCGAGAATCACATTAATGGGAAGGGCCTGCCAAGCTTCCAAATAACTATGAGTTGCCTGAAATCTCAGCACACACTTTTTCACCCAATCTTGATGAAACTTTCAGGTAATGATCAGTACACCAATCCCACTTGGCTCGCCAAATTTCGTTCTTCTAGGTTAAACCGTTCGTTGGCAGTAACCAGTTTCATTTTGAGGTTCACTCTGTTTTCTCCTATAGGGATACATGTATTTGGAACTCTAAATCAAACACGGTTTGTGCTAGCTCTTTGAAACTTGACACAATAAAGCAGTTTCACGTTGTATCCCTATGGTTTGTTTGCTGTTGATGTAGCCCTAAGCAGGGACTGGCGAGAATCACTTTCATGGAAAGGGCCTGCCAAGCTTCCAAAAAACTACGAGTTGCCTGAAATCTCAGCAAACACTTTTTCACCCAATCTTGATGATACTTTCACGTAATGATCAGTACACCAATCCGACTTGGCTCGCCAAATTTCGTTCTTCTAGGTTAAACCGTTCGTTGGCAGTAATCGGTTTCATTTTGAGGTTTCACTCTGTTTTCTCCTATAGGGATACATGTATTTGGAACTCTAAATCAAACACGGTTTGTGCTAGCTCTTTGAAACTTGACACAATAAAGCAGTTTCAAGTTCTATCTCTATGGTTTGTTTGCTGTTGATGTAGCCCTAAGCAGAGATTGGCGAGAATCACTTTCATGGAAAGGGCCTGCCAAGCTTCCAAAAAACTACGAGTTGCCTGAAATCTCAGCACACACTTTTTCACACAATCTTGATGATACTTTAAGGTAATGATCAGTACATCAATCCCACTTGGCTCGCCAAATTTCGTTTTTTTAGGTTAAACCGTTCGTTGGCAGTAACCCGTTTCATTTTGAGGTTTCACTCTGTTTACTCCAAAGGGATACATGTATTTGGAACTCTAAATCAAACACGGTTTGTGCTAGCTCTTTGAAACTTGACACAATAAAGCAGTTTCAAGTTCTATCACTATGGTTTGTTTGCTGTTGATGTAGCCCTATGCAGAGACTGGCGAGAATCACTTTCATGGAAAGGGCCTGCCAAGCTTCCAAAAAACTACGAGTTGCCTGAAATCTCAGCAAACACTTTTTCACCCAATCTTGATGAAACTTTCAGGTAATGATCAGTACACCAATCCCACTTGGCTCGCCAAATTTCGTTCTTCTAGGTTAAACCGTTCGTTGGCAGTAACCGGTTTCATTTTGAGGTTTCACTCTGTTTTCTCCTATAGGGATACATGTATTTGGAACTCTAAATCAAACACGGTTTGTGCTAGCTCTTTGAAACTTGACACAATAAAGCAGTTTCAAGTTCTATCTCTATGGTTTGTTTACTGTTGATGTAGCCCTAAGCAGAGACTGGCGAGTATCACTTTCATGGAAAGGGCCTGCCAAGCTTCCAAAAAACTACGAGTTGCCTGAAATCTCAGCACACACTTTTTCACCCAATCTTGATGAAACTTTCAGGTAATGATCAGTACACCAATCCCACTTGGCTCGCCAAATTTCGTTCTTCTAGGTTAAACCGTTCGTTGGCAGTAACCGGTTTCATTTTGAGGTTTCACTCTATTTTCTCCTATAGGGATACATGTATTTGGAACGCTAAATCAAACACGGTTTGTGCTAGCTCTTTGAAACTTGACACAATAAAGCAGTTTCAAGTTCTATCTCTATGGTTTGTTTGCTGTTGATGTACCCTAAGCAGAGACTGGTGAGAATCACTTTCATGGAAAGGGCCTGCCAAGCTTCCAAAAAATTACGAGTTGCCTGAAATCTCAGCACACACTTTTTCACCCAATCTTGATGAAACTTTCAGGTAATGATCAGTACACCAATCCCACTTGGCTCGCCAAATTTCGTTCTTCTAGGTTAAACCGTTCGTTGGCAGTAACCGGTTTCATTTTGAGGTTTCACTCTGTTTACTCCAAATGGATACATGTATTTGGAACTCTAAATCAAACACGGTTTGTGCTAGCTCTTTGAAACTTGACACAATAAAGCAGTTTCAAGTTCTATCTCTATGGTTTGTTTGCTGTTGATGTACCCTAAGCAGAGACTGGTGAGAATCACTTTCATGGAAAGGGCCTGCCAAGCTTCCAAAAAACTACGAGTTGCCTGAAATCTCAGCACACAGTTTTTCACCCAATCTTGATGAAACTTTCAGGTAATGATCAGTACACCAATCCCACTTGGCTCGCCAAATTTCGTTCTTCTAGGTTAAACCGTTCGTTGGCAGTAACCGGTTTCATTTTGAGGTTTCACTCTGTTTTCTCCTATAGGGATACATGTATTTGGAACTCTAAATCAAACACGGTTTGTGCTAGCTCTTTGAAACTTGACACAATAAAGCAGTTTCAAGTTCTATCTCTATGGTTTGTTTGCTGTTGATGTACCCTAAGCAGAGACTGGTGAGAATCACTTTCATGGAAAGGGCCTGCCAAGCTTCCAAAAAATTACGAGTTGCCTGAAATCTCAGCACACACTTTTTCACCCAATCTTGATGAAACTTTCAGGTAATGATCAGTACACCAATCCCACTTGGCTCACCAAATTTCGTTCTTCTAGGTTAAACCGTTCGTTGGCAGTAACCGGTTT